>NC_091294.1:47877490-47889990 GCF_038502225.1 Cherax quadricarinatus | reverse complement strand
GTAAGTAATATACAAAGAGATAATAAATATCTTTACAATGATAGTAAATATATACAAGAGATAATAAATATGTACAGAGATGGTAAAGTAATATATACAGTAGTAAGTAAATAATAATAATAAAGATAGTAGATATGTACACCAATGATAATAAATATATACAAAGAGATGGTAAATATATTACACAATGATAAATATATTACAAAGATGATGATATACCACCAGTGATAATCAAATAATATTACAAGATGGTGATAATATTACCAGAGATAACAGTGCTCTTACAATGATAGTGATATGTACAAGAGATAATAAATAATATTACGAGATAGTAAATATGTACAGTATAATCAAATATATTACCAAGAGATAGTAAATATATTACAATAGTGATAAGTAAATATGTACACAAGAGTAAAGTGATATATTACAATGTAAATGTATAAGATAGTAAGTAATATTACAGTAATGGTAAATATATTACAAGAGATAGTAAATATATTACAGATAATCAAATAATAATACAAAGAATGTTGAAATATATGCAAGAGATAATAAATATCTTAAGAGATAGTGATATGTAGTAATAATAAATATGTAAGAGATAGTAAATATATACAAGAGATATTAAATACTCATACAATGATAGTAAATATATACAAAGATAATAAATATATTACAGTAATGATAAATATATACAAAGATAATAAATAATATTACAGTAATGGTAAACATAGTAATATCACCAGTGATGGTGGGTAATATTACCAGTGATGGTGGGTAATATTATCAGTAATGGTGGCTAATATTACCAGCAATGGTGGGTAATATTACCAGTGATGGTGGGTAACATTACTAGTCATTGTGGGTAATATTACCAGTGATGGTGGGTAATATTACGAGTGATGGTGGGTAATAATACGAGTGACTGTGGGTAATGTTGTCAGTGATGGTGGGTAATATTACCAGTGATGGTGGGTAATATTACCAGTGATGGTGGGTAATATTACCAGTGATGGTGGGTAATATTACCAGTGATGGTGGCTAATATTACCAGTGATGGTGGGTAATATTACCAGTGATGGTGGCTAATATTACCAGTGATGGTGGGTAATATTACCAGTGATGGTGGGTAATATTACCAGTGATGGTGGGTAATATTACCAGTGATGGTGGCTAATATTACCAGTGATGGTGGCTAATATTGCCAGTAATGGTGGGTAATATTACCAGTGATGGTGGGCAATATTGCCAGTGATGGTGGCTAATATTACCAGTGATGGTGACTAATATTTCCTGGATGGTGGGTAATATTACCAATGATGGTGGCTAATATTACCAGTGATGGTGGGTTATATTACAAGTGATGGTGGTAATATTACCAGTGATGGTGGGTAATATTACCAGTGATGGTGGGTAATATTACTAATCATTGTGGGTAATATTACCAGTGAGAGTGGGTAATATTACCAGTGATAGTGGCTAATATTACCAGTGATGGTGGGTAAAATTACTAGAGATGGTTTCTAATATTGCCAGTCATGGTGGGTAATATTACCAGAGATGGTGGATAATATTACCAGTGATGGTGGCTAATATTACCAGTGATGGTGGCTAATATTATCAGCGATGGTGGGTAAAATTACTGGAGATGGTTTCTAATATTACCAGTGATGTTGGCAAATATTACCAGTGATGGTGGGTAATATTGCCAGTGATGGTGGCTAACATTACCAGTGATGGTGGGTAATATTGCCAGTGATGGTGGCTAATATTATTAGTGATGGTGGGTAAAATTACTTGTGATGGTGGGTAATATTACCAGTGATGGTAGCTAATATTACCAGTGTTGGTGGCTAATATTACCAGAGATGGCTTGTAATATAACTAGTAATGGTGGGTAATATTGCTAGTGATGATGGGCAATATTACCAATGATTGAACCTAATATTGTCAGTGATGGTGGGTGATATTACCAGTGATGGCGGGTAATATTGGTAAACATAGTGGGTAATATTACTAGCGATGATGGGTAATATCACCAGTGATGGTGGCTAATATTACCAGTGGTGGTGCGTAATATTACCGGTAATGGTGGGCAATATTACTGGTGATGGTGGGTAATATTACTAGTGATGATGGGTAATATCACCAGTGATTGGGACAAATATTGCCAGAAATGGTGGGTAATATTACCAGTGATGGTGGGTAATATTACTAGTGATAGTGGGTAATATTACTTGTGATAATGGGTAATATTATGAGTTATGGTGGCTAATATTGCCAGTGATGATGGGTAATATTACTAGTGATGGTGGATAATATTACCATTTATGGTGGCTAATATTACTAGTAATGGTGGCTAATATTACCAGTGATGGTGGGTTATGATACCAGTGATGGTGGGTAATATTACTAGTGATGGTGGATAATAATACTAGTGATCATGGACAATATAACCTGTGATTGGGGCTATTATTGCCAGTGATGTTGTGTAATATTACCAGTAATGGTGGGTAATATTACTAATGATAGTAGGTAATATTACTAGTGATGATGAGTAATATTACCAGTGATTGTGGCTAATATTGCCAGGATGGTGGCTAATATTACCTCTGATGGTTTGTAATATTACCAGTGATGGTGGGTAATATTACCAGGGATGGTGGGTAATATTACCAGTGATGGTGGGTAATATTACCAGGGATGGTGGGTAATATTACCAGTGATGGTGGGTAATATTACCAGGGATGGTGGGTAATATTACCAGTGATGGTGGGTAATATTACCAGTGATGGTGGGTAATATTACCAGTGATGGTGGGTAATATTACCAGTGATGGTGGGTAATATTACCAGTGATGGTGGGTAATATTACCAGTGATGGTGTCTAATATTACCAGTTATTACAACCCAGGAGTCCCAAAGGCCTGTTATCCTGGGTGTAAAGGGAGCAAAATAAACACAGCAGAAAAACTTTTGACTTACATTATCCTTCACCAATTTAGAACAGAAGTATGTACACTATATACACTATTTACAACAATAGGTATTAGTGCACTCCACGGTAAGCAAGGCAGAATAGAAGCCACTGAAGAGCAGACCGTGCTTCAACCAGCTCTAGATTGGGAATGACAAGGGCAGACAGGCAAGTGGTACCCACATCACGTCTGCAATTGCCAAAACCATCTTCTCATTGGCTGGAACCTGGGCACTGATTGAACGACGGGGCCCCATCGTCAACCCTTAGTCCCTGGTTTGCTGGATGGGGGAGATAGCCTGTAAATAAGGGTGTGTACAGGCGCCGAATAAAGGTTACGTACTCTTTGCATGCCACACTAGTGATGGTGGCTAGTATTACTAGTGATGGTGGCTAATATTGCCAGTGATGATTGGGAATATTACGAGTGATGGTGGGAAATATTACCAGTGATGGTGGGTAATATTACCAGTGATGGTGGGTAATATTACCAGAGATGGTGGTTAACATTGCTAGTGATGGTGGCTAATATTGCTAGTGATGGTGGCTAATATTATCAGTGATGGTGGGTAATATTACCAGTGATTTTGGGTAATATTACTAGTGATGGTGGGTAATGTTACCAGTGATGGTAGCTAGTATTACTAGTGATGGTGGCTAATATTACCAGTGATAGTGGGTAACATTACAAGTGATTTTGGGTAATACTAATAGTGATGGTGGCTAATATTACCAGTGATGGTGTCTAATATTACCAGTGATGGTGGCTAATATTACCAGTGACGGTGGGTAATGTTGCCAGTGATGGTGGATAATATTACCAGTGATGGTGGGTAATATTGCCACTGATAGTGGGTAATATTGCTAGTGATGGTGGGTAATATTAACAGTGATTGTGGGCAATATTGCCATTGATGGTGGGTAATATCCCCAGTGATGATGGGTAATATCCCCAGTGATGATGGGTAATATTTCCAGTGATGTTTTGTAATATTACCAATTATAGTGGGTAATGTTACCAGTGATGGTGGATAATATTAGCAGTGATGGTGGATAATATTAGCAGTGATGGTGGGTAGTATATTTCCAATGACGGTGGGTAATATTACCAATGATGGTAGGTAATATTACCAGTCATGGTGGGTAATATTGCCAGTCATGGTGGGTAATATTACCAGTGATGGTGGGTAATCTTACCAGTGATGGCGGCTAATATTACCAGTGATGGTGGTTAACATTACCATTAATGGTGTGTAATATTACCAGTAATGGTGGGTAATGTTACCTGTGATGGTGGATAATATTACCAGTGATGGTGAATATTATTACCAGTGATGGTGGGCAATATTACCAGTGATGGTGGGTAATATTACCAGCGATGGTGGGTAATATTACCTGTGATGATGGGTAATATTATCAATGATGGTGGTTAATATTTCCAGTGATCCTGGGTAATATTACCAATGATGTTGGTTAATATTTCCTGTGAGGGTGGATAATATTACCAGTGATGGTGGGTAATGTTACCAGTGATGGTGGGTAATATTATCAGTGATGGTGATTAATATTACCAGTGATAGTGGGTAATATTAGAAATGACTGTGGGTAATATTACCAATGATGGTAGGTAATATTACCAGTGATGGTGGGTGATGTTACCAGTGATGGGGGACAATATTACCAGTGATGGTGGCTAGTATTACCAGTGATGGTGCGTAATGTTACCAGTGATGATCGGTAGTATTACCAGTGATGATGATTAATATTGCCAGTGACGGGCGGGTAATATTACCAGCGATGGTGGGTAATATTACCATTGATGGTGGGTAATATTGCCAGTGATGGCGGGTAATATTACCAATGATGTTGGGTAATGTTACCAGTCATGGTGGGCAAGGTGTTAAGGTGGACAGTATTACCAGTGATGGTAGCTAGTATTACCAGTGATGGTGGGTAATGTTACCAGTGATGGTGAGTAATATTACCAGTGATGATGATTAATATTACCAGTGACGGGGATAATATTACCAGTTATTGTGGGTAATATTACCAATGATGTTGGGTAATGTTACCAGTGATGGTCGGCACGGTGTTATCTCTTCACGGTGGGTAATATTACCAGAGATGGCGTGAATATTTCTCGCCGGTTTGTGGGTAATATTTCGAATGTTGATTCGTAAGACATTAACTCTGCTGCATGCAACAAAGCATCCGATGACTGCAAGAGGACGTATCTACTTCCTGCAACTGTGTTTCTCTTGGCTGCAACAGTGTGTCTGCCGCATTCAACAGTATATCTGCTGCCTGCAACAGTGGACCTGGTTCATGCAACAGTGTGTCTGCTAATTGCAGTAACGTGTCTCCTGCCTGCAACAGTGTGTTTACTGACTGCAACAGTTTGTCTGCTTCCTTAAACAATGCACCTGCTTGTTGCAAATGTGTGTCTGATGACTACTTCTTCATACAGTTTCTGAGACCTTAAATTCCTCAGTGTTGTTAGATTTTGAGGAGCTGTCTTTTCTGATTATTCATATGAGATATTTTAACCACCCAATTGATTTTCAAATGACTGAGAAAGCTGAATCAAGAAGGTCCATTGTTGAGAGAAGTATAAGTGAATCAAGTTCCATAAAAAAAGTATTGATTTTAATACGAACTTTAGTTCAGGGTTATATAAATTAGATTCATTTATATTTAACAGAATTTGTGAGAAATTTAAACTATGCATGACATGACTCGCATCATACTGGGTCGGATGCAACGTTGTATGTGACATGACTCGCATCATACTGGGTCGGATGCAACGTTGTATGTGACATGACTCGCATCATACTGGGTCGAATGCAACGTTGTATGTGACATCACATTTCATGAGGCCTTATAAACCTTCTGCAATTCTATTATTTTTACATTTCCTTGATAATATGAGAAATCACTAAAGGACTTGCAAGGTCACTATTTTTTCACAGTTATTATTCTGCACATGTATATATACTATATCTATCTATCTATATATCTATCTATCTATATATATATGTATATATATATATATATATATATATATATATATATATATATATATATATGTATATATATATATATATATATATATATATATATACATATATATATATATATATATATACACATATATATATATAAATATATGTATATATACACAATATATATATATATATATATATATATATATATATGTATCTATATATATGTATATATATATATATATATATATATATATATCGTAATGTTTTGAGCAGCTTTTAAGTCAGCCTTAGCCAATTGACGGGCCACCTGCAGCTTGAAGAAAGATTGTAGAGTGCTATGTAGGTGTCTTCTCCCGCCCATCCTTCCTCGAGCACACGCATAGGACCTCGTACGTTGTGCCCGAAGATTAGCTCAAATGGACTGTACCCTGTGGATTCCTGCAGTTTCTCATTGCGAACAGCAACAGAGGAAGTGATTCATCCCAGTCTTAGGAAAATGCATGCAAAAGATTCTCATCATGGTTTTGACGTTTGATGAAATCTTTCCAAGGTATCTTGAGACTGAGGATGATAGGCAGTGAATAATTTATGAATTATACCTATCCTAGTTAAAGCTTCTCTAAAAACTTTGGTTGTAAAGTTAGTCTGAATAGACTTATGAATGCCAAAATAAAATATAAATTTTGTTATGACTTTAAGAATAACGTTTGTGTTGATACTGCTCATTGGGACTGCTTCTGGTTACCTAATAATCAATAGTAATCAAGTACTGGTTTTCTGACTTGGATTTTGGTAATGATCCCACACAATCAGTCATTAGCTCTGCAAATGGTTCTCTACATGCAGGTATGGGATGAAGTGGAGCAGGTTTAATGGGGGTGTACAAGTTTACCCACTTGCTGACATTCCCCACAGGAGCGGATGTGATTCTTCACCTCTTACTTTATTTTTGGCAAGTAAAACTCTTTCAATATTCTATACAGAGTTTCTGTAATTCCTAAATGACCTCCTAAAGAGGAAATGTGGGCTATGTTCAAAGTTTGTGAAGTAAATTTGCTTTTTGGGCTTCCCCTACCTCCTTACCAGTCTCTGTGCAGAGTAGCAGATCGTGTTCAATTTTATATTTGACTCGGTGATCTAAGTGGGATTCACCCATGGCTACCTGAAAGGAGAAGTTTAAGGAAGGATCTCTTCACTGTTCCTCCTGAAAAGACAGCCCCTCGGGCACTGAAACAGAGATATCTGGCAATCCTGCAGCCCTGGGACTTTTCACTAAATTTACAAAGGTTCAGGCCAGTTTTCCTCGTAAAACAAATTGTCTAACCCTGGATCTGAGTCGTCCAAGGATGGGTAAACATTCTCGACAGACATCTCTTGGGATTTTGCCTGAGTTATGGCCAACATCGGAGAAGAATTAGTCTAATGTACCCAGCAATAACACAGCATCTTTCATAGGGAATGCCTCAAAAACTCCTGCAGTCAAATATCCTGTATAATATTTACTCTGTACATATATTTTATGGAAAGGCACATAAAATACCGCTCCTGCAAATGCTTCTAAGAGAACGGAGGAGTGCAATGACTTTCTTTCAGAGAGGGGGAGTACTCCCCCTCTTTTAAGGGAACAATAACCCTCGTATCCCTAAAAGTTATTACCTCAATTTTATTTTCATTCTCCTGAAAGGAGATATGTCATGTGGTATGGGGCCATACCACATTCTACTTCTTTCTGGTTCATCTCAAAAGGGAGGCTATTGATTTTTCCTATGGGATAAGGCTTAAATGGGCAGTTAGACTTGACGTGCCCCCGTTTATAACAACGGAAACAGGTTATCTCATATTTGACTTTGGCTACCTGTTGATTTTGTGGTTTGCGCCACTCTGTGTACTGGCGTCATTGTTCACCATGTTGACCATGAGTTTGAGGTTGTCGCTCACTAAGTTGGCCCCAAGTTTGATAACGTGGCTCATCAGACGACTTAGTTGATTGGCGTCGTTGTTCACTTTCGTCCTGCCACTTCGCCCTCCAGTCAGGAACTCGTCTCTGACGATCTCTACTCGTGCTAAGCTCTTGGGAAGAAAGATTAAACCGCTTGGACAAGGAGCGGTTAGTCTCAAAAGCGTCAGCTAGCCTGGCTGCTTGCAATGCAGTGATCAACGAATGATGTTAAGTAAAAGGGCACAAGTACAACTAATGTGACATTTCATTGTCACATTGTTATTGTTACAAACAATACGAGGACACAGAGGGTATATATAGGATTAGAATGATAGTGAAGTGTAATACTAGTGGTAGTAGTAGTAGTAGTAGTAGTAGTAGAACTAATTTCCGCAGACGTAAATGTCTTGAATAATCATCATCGCTGTTTCTAACACAATCAAGCAAAATAAAGGCAGCTTCTTCATCTCTGAGGTATTAGCAAAAATCCTCCTCAAAACAGTAAACCCTGCCATCACACTGTCTCTGCTACACAAGAACATAACAGAGGAGGAACACTGAAACAGACCTTCTCTAATCCAACCACCAACAGAAATGTGTCTAACCTATTTTTGTGCTACTTAAGTAATAGCTTGTAAAACCTTTCATTCATGTGTAAGTTGATTGTTCTACCATACTGTATTATTAGTACCTCTACTACTTATATTACTACGACTACTTCTACTACCACTAGTGTTACACCTCACTCTAAGCCTCTATATACCCTCTGTGTCCATGTATTGTATCTTACGGCTTCATAAAGCTCCTGGAGAGCAAAACGTTGCCAGAGTAAAATGTCACATTAGTTGTACTTGTGTCCTTTTACTTAACATATTGTCGGTAATTTTACCAACATTAATTCAACGAATGATCTTCAAGAAAGACTCTAACCTCTTGTGAAACAGATTCCAACAGGTTATCCACCAAAAGTAACTGCAGCAGATCACTGAAATTGGCGATACCACTCACTTTATACCACTTGGTAAAATTTTCCGACTGCTGCCTTACATAGTCTACATGAGACTGGCCCAGCTGACGCTTGCACAATTTGAATTCCCTCCTGTACTTGGCGGGAATACATTGATATGCTCCAAAAACTGTTGTTTTAACAACCCGATAATCAGTAAATTCTTCAATATTTAAAACAGCTGTGAACTCTTGTGCTTTGCCATACAATGTTGTATGCACCAGTGCTGTCCAATCCTTCCCAGGTCACCTCACTGTTCAAGCCTGGTTTTCAAATACCTCAAAAAACTGTTCAAGCTCAGACCCAACAAAGCGAGGAACTAACGGCACTGCTTTTTGCACACTAGTCATCTACAGTCTGCTTAAATTGCCTCCTCTCCTTCTCTCTATCAAACTCCTCTCTAGCAAATGCTCGCTGCTCTCTGGTTGTTTCGAGATTGAGCTTAGCTAACTCAAGCACCAATGAAGTTGACTCGTCCTGAGACTAACCCAGTCCACCAACTGCTTCACGAGACTGCTAGTCTGATTGCTCTGGTGTTAGCCCTCCCACATTACGAAGAACCTACGAAGAACATAAGAGGAGATCGGCGATTAATAGCTCATGTAGCGGGAGATACCTCAGTTTGGTGCGCCATAGTTACTTCAACCCTTAATTTGGTACAAATATCATGACAAAGCTGCGCAGCAATGTGAGTTCGTTGATATTCTATGCCAATGGAACGAGCAATTCGCCAGCAACGCTGTCGAGATAGTTTCGGCAGACTTACGAGAGTATATTCAGATACCAACTGGCTCACCAGTATTGGTGGCATTAGCCTACTATAACACACTGTGTGCAATGCACGCAACGAGCAGCAATAGCACAGTACGACTTGCAGGATACACACATCAGCAAGACTGACAGGCAATACAAAAGGCAATAGCGATACCAAGACCAACTCTAGCTCCAGCTCCAGCTCCTGGACAGAGCTTTCAATATTATGAACACAGGTAATGAATGGCCTTTGACCTGGTCGTAATGAGTTTTGGAGCAAAACAAACTCAGCAGATAAACTATAACTTGTATTTCCTTCACCAGATGAAATCTGCCAGATATATACAAGTATGTATACTTATGTACAGTATGTACAGTGATTGAATAGTAAGTGTACCACACGACAGTGACAGACTGGCAAAAGCACAAGCCAGAGAAAGAGCACCATACTCAACCAGCAGGTAGGTAAGTCTGGTAAATGCTGACCACAAGTGAACCACATTGCCTCAGCATTTGGCGGGTTCGCCTTTGATTGGTCAGTGAACCAAGGTACTGATTTAACGATGGGTACCCTAATCGTTAAACCCTTAGCACCCAGTTTACACCACCTTAGACAACCTGGACACCCTCATCTTCCCAAGGGTGGCCGCATTGATGCCAAGCTTAATGGTTTTTAGGACATGACGTGCTGTTGAGTGTGAACAAGGTAACACTTATGAAGGGAGTCAGGGAAACCGGCAAGCCGGATTTGAGTCCTGGAGATGGAAAGTACAGTGACTGCACTCTGAAGAAGGGGTGTTAATGTTGCAGTTTTATAAGTGTTATGTAAGCATGCCTTTCGCAAGACAGTGATGGAGTGAATGATGATGAAACTTTTTCTTTCTCGGGTCACCCTGCCTTGGATAAATTAAACACCTTGGCTGACTTAAATTTCAACATGGTTGGTTTTGATGTTACTTCTTTGTTTGCAAAAGTTCCACTTGATTTATTAAGCTTCTTATCTGAAGAACTTGTTAACTTCGATTTACCATTGCCAGTTCTTACTATCATTAAACATATTAAACTTTGTATTGTTGATGCCAAATTTGTATTTAATGATGAGTTTTACACTCAGAGATTTAGTATGGCAATGGGAAATCCTCTTTTACCTGTTCTTAATAATTTATACTTGGATTTTTTTGAAACAAGATTGCTTAACACAATCCTTCATAATAGAGCTAAGTGGTATAGATATGTTGATGATATTTTGTCTTATGCCTTAGAATGTAGATATAAGCCATTTCCTTGTTAAATTAAATAGCTTAGCCCATTCTATAAATTTTACCGTTGAGTTCGAAGAAAATAATTCAATATATTTCCTAGATATTTAAATTACTAAGGGTAACAATGATTTTAGATATAAAATTTACAGAAAACCAACAAATAACTGTTTCTATGTACACTATTGTTCTTCACTTCAAGATAGAGTTAAACTGTTATTATTTTCATCACTGTTTTTCAGAACTTTAAGTATTTGTAGTCCAGAGTTCATAGATGAAGAAATCTCCAAAATTTATGAAATAGTTAATGATCTATAATACCCAAGAAACTTAATTAATAAATCCTTTAAAATAGCTAGAAATACTTTTTACAATTCAAAAGGGACAACAAACTTTATTCAACTAAAAATATGTTGGTTCTCCCTTGCCATGAAAACTTGGTTGATATGCCTTCTTTACTTTAATATCAAAGTTGTATTTAAAAATCATGACTCACTTAAAAAACGTTTGATAAAAAAAATCTCCCCAAAATGCTGACGTGTATATCTATAAGATTCTTTGTTAAATTTGTGATAAAGTTTATTACGGTCAAACTGGTAAAACTCTTGAACTTAGGTTAAAACAACATGTATATAGCATTAGAAGTGGACAAGATTCTAATGCTATGTTTATTCATGTGAGAGATTTTAACCATCCATTTGATTTTCAAAAGGCTCAGAAAGTTATATCAAGCAAGTCCATGGTCGACAGGAATATAAAAGGTAATTTTGAAAATAATATGAATATTTCTTTTGGTTTATGTAAATTGGATTCTTTTATAGTTAACAAAATTTGGGAATAATTTAAGGTACATTAGACAAGTGTTTGGGTAGAATATAAGCTGCTTTTGATGGCTCAATGACTACCTACCTACATCATCATAAAATGTCAGGTGTTGTAAACAAACCATACCACGGGCGGGGATAGAACCCGCGGTCAGAGAGTCTCAAAACTCCAGACCGTCGCGTTAGCCACTGGACCAGCTAGCCACAGTAAGATTCATCCAACTAGGTATATTTCTACACCATAGGAAGGTTAACATAGGCACCACTGTGACCACAAATGCAAGTTTTTACAGACGAATCTCCAGCTAGCGTTCCCGTGAAGAACTCTAGCTCAAGTCCCCACATGACGTCTTTCGTGAGTAAGGTGTTGTTGTGTGGTGGCAGCGTCCTTATATGCCTTCCGTTAACCTTTTACAGTTATAGTTCCTTGATAATGTGAGAAGTCACGAAGGCCGATAACACTTGGAATTTCCCAATTTCTTTTCAGTAGTTGGTTATATATATATATATATATATATATATATATATATATATATATATATATATATATATATATATATATATATATATATATATATATATATATATATATATAGATATATATATATATATATATATAAATATATATATATATATATATATATATATATATATATATATGCAATAAGATCACAGTAAACAGGTGATTTCAAAATATGCAAAACAATCACTCTGAAAGAATAGATAAATTCCAAG
>NC_091294.1:47784990-47874990 GCF_038502225.1 Cherax quadricarinatus | reverse complement strand
ATGTGTGTGTGTGTGTGTGTATGTGTGTGTGTGTGTGTGTGTGTGTGTGTATGTGTGTATGTGTGTATGTGTGTATGTGTGTGTGTGTGTGTGTATGTGTGTGTGTGTGTGTGTGTGTGTGTGTGTGTGTGTGTGTGTGTGTGTGTGTGTGTGTGTGTGTGTAGTAGTTGGACATAAATTCCTGTACCTGTACATTATTCGTGATTTCACTCATCTGTTTTATATAAATTATTTATTCATGACAGGTGTATGGCGACATCTCTCCCCGACCACTTCCAGAAACATCAGCATGATGTGTGTCAGTGGTGGTGCTGGGAAGACTCACTTGTTGGCTGCGTGCAGCCTCGATATATATATGGTCGAAGCAATTTTTAAATTCTTTTTCTGGATGTGATAAATGACTGTTGGCAGGAGAGGATATACACCAGAAGAGTGAAGGGTTTATGTGTGTACGTCGCATGTTTGTGTGTGTGTGTGTGTGTGTGTGTGTGTGTGTCTGGACTCACCTACATGGGGTGCAGGGGTCGAGTCACAGCTGCTGGCCCAGCCTTATCGCTGGTCGCTTTTAGGACTACTCTTTTTCGACTCCAAGAGGCTTATTGTATCTCTTCTAAAAACTATACATGGATTCCAGCCTCTATTACTTCACTCTTCAGACTGTTCCATTTCCTAACAACTGTAAAGCTGAATAACTACTTCCTAACATCCCTTTGAGTCATCTGAGTTTTCAAGTTCTAATTGTGTCCCCTTGTTCCAGTTCACCTTGTCAAATCCTCTCAGTATTTTATACTTCGTTATCATGTGCCCTCTATCCCCCGCAGTGTGTTTGTGTGTGTGTGTGTGTGTGTGTGTGTGTGTGTGTGTGTGTGTGTGTACATGTGTTTATACTCTAGAGTCTACTGCACGTGCAAAGAAGACCAAAAAAAAAAAAAGTGATGCATTGTCAACTATTTTGCTGAGACAAGAAGTAGCTTCTGAACAGATATATCGAGGCACCCAAGGTAGTAAATGGCTCTTTCTGTCAAAGGTGAAGGATTGGGATGGTTATGAATGAGGTAAAATTAGTGAAGAGATGCTGCGAATATTTGGCTAAGGTTTATGTAGGTAATAGTTATTTGGAGGAAGAAATGTTCAGAAGGAGCGAGATCTAGCTCAAGTCTAAACTTTGTGAGGTTCTACAAAGAGTCATACGTTCTCACAATAATAGATTGATCTGTTTCTGCTTCTATTCTTCGCTGTCGGCAGTAAGCCCTTGTATACGAGGTCACCAGCACTAGGCCCTGGTATCCGAGGTCTTATAAATAGAATCAAGACCCGGATATGAGGATGATGGAAGTGAGTGAAGCCGTAAAAATGTTAAAAGTGGGAAAAGAAGCGTGGATGGATGGGTGTTGGGGATGAAATACAGCAGCAGGTGGGGATAAATTGCCAGAATGGATGGTGCTTTTTCTCCAGCTTCTGTATGAAAGACTGAGGGGTGTTGAAGGACTGATGGTGAGCTTGTGTTGCCCCTCCGTGCGCTGGAAACTGGAATAAAGAGTGTGCTGAAGGATTGAAAAAAAGATAACTTGGTTTGTTTCTTTGTACACTGGAAAGGTGAATTAGAGTTCTAGGTAAAAAATTGATGAAGAGCTTGTGGTGTTCCTGTATACACAGAAAACTGGAATTAGAGAGAGTGAAAGCAATAGAGGTGATTCTCTTAAGTATACCAGGTAAAATTTATGACAGAAATGTGATCGATGGGATGACTGGAGGGAGAAAAAAAGTAATTGCAAAAAAAAAAAAAAAAAAAATTACAGTGGCAAGTACAAATACTACTGCCACTACTGCAATTACTACTACTACTACTACTACTACTACTACCGCTACAAATAATACCACTCCAATAAATTCTCTAAGAGTGGCTCCAAGGGCGTGCACCACGCACGCGTCTCGTGCACCACGCACGCGTCTCGTGCACCACGCACGCGTCTCGTGCACCACGCACGCGTCTCATGCACCACGCACGCGTCTCGTGCACCACGCACGCGTCTCATGCACCACGCACGCGTCTCGTGCACCACGCACGCGTCTCGTGCACCACGCACGCGTCTCGTGCACCACGCACGCGTCTCGTGCACCACGCACGCGTCTCGTGCACCACGCACGAGTCTCGTGCACCACGCACGCTTCTCGTGCTCAGCGATGCTAAACCCAAGGACGACATACTCATATCTATTTAATAGGAATAATACCAAGAGGCCTCAAAGAGCTACCAGAAACCACTAACACTGTCAACTCTGGTAAGGAAGGTACCTCCTTCCCACCTACATACTGCCTCCCATGTATAAGCCCACGAAGAAATAAATGCTATATGGAAGAAAAATTTAGACAGTTCGTTAGCAGTGTATTTAAATAAATCTTTCGTATGTATATATTTAGTGAGTCATTTCTGTAAGGTTTGTAAAGTCTAAAGTATTATTATTATTATTATTATTATTATTATTATTATTATTATTATTATTATTATTATTATTATTATTATTATTATTATTATTATTATTATTATTATTATCATCGTCATCATTATATTATTATTATTATTATTATTATTATTATTTTTATCATTATATTATTATTATTATTATTATTATTATTATTATTATTATTATTATTATTATTATTATTATTATTATTATTATTATTATTATTAATATTATTATTATTATTGTATTTGTCGGAAGAGCAGAACCCATTAACGTCACTGTGTTTGTAGAGTGGATCGGTAAGAAGAACTGATTCAAATAAGAGGATGGTAGTTCCAATTCCTTGGATCAAAACCTTTTCATCAATGTAATGTCACTACTTCTCGGATGGCCATCAGAAGGTAAGTAACACATACAACGTGACTGATGCGTTCAGACAACTGACGCATTATGAAAAGCACTTTATGTACAGTGAAGGACATATGGGAAAAATATGGTTACGTTGTCAAGACCTCCAAATTTGTTAAACAACTTTTTTTTAATTTATATTAGTTGCGAATTACTAGAGATTATCTAATCTTTCATTCTAGTCGTCGTTGCTTGTTAACATGAAAGTTGGGAAGGAGGAGGGTCGTTCTGGTCCTACTGGAATAAATTGGATGGTTGGTGTTCTTGTGTCGATGTGGAAGCAGAGTTATTAGTAGATGACAGATGTTCTTTAGTACTCACGTATTCTGTAATGAACATTTGTTCAATTTTTTCTGGAGTTAACGTATATACTTGACGATAAGACATCACTTCCTGCTCTAAAACTCTCTTCATGTCAATGCTTCTATTCTTGTCGGGATCTTGTTAAATGACTTTACCAAGAAGACACAATTGCTCGTACAACACTTGCAGCTTTAACTGGTTACCTACTAGTTTTTCTTTTTCTCGTCCTCTTTCCCTCTATATGGGAATTCATCCAGCAGCTCTTCTGAAGCTGGTTCTTAGTCATCCTTTTCTAACAGTTTATTTACATCTTATTCATACATATCTTCAAAGCCCTCATGGTTCACATTCCTTGTCAGAGTCACGGTTTTCTGGACTTTACTCCTTACTTAAGCAACACAACACCATAAAATTTATTCATCACTGAAGGATACATAATTGACCCCAGATTGCATTTATGGTTGATGTGGGCACCTTATTCTATAAAACTTTTGCGTGCGTAAGTGCACATGCTATGTTAAGCTGAAGCCAGAACTCTGGCTTCAGCTTGCGTCGAGCTGTCATCCATTGTTGCACTGAGTTTTTTTTTCATTAAAGTTCCTTGTACGTGTAGTGACACATGAATGGGTTGATAATTCCTCGATCCAGTGGCGGCATCAAAGGCATCATTGTGGGTGGTAAAAATATATATTTCCGTTTGGGTCCAGAGACTGCAAGATTTAAGGATGACTACGGGAATTATCAAGACTGAGGAGAACTATCAATTATTAAGAGCCATGAGAACCTTGGATGCAAGGTTCTTTCTGACTGCAGGAATAAACCAGTGCTTGAACTAATCAATAAAATGGGCCCCAGTCATTCATGCTTCATGGTTAGGCTAATAACTGGCAAACAGAATTTGCTTTGATTATTTACAACATGGGTTTTGTCCTGCATGAAAAATTAACGTAGGCTTCTATTTGAAATTATCTGTTAAATTTGCGCAGAGAAGCAAAGTGAAGTATCTTCAGCTACCTTGAAACTAGCTTCACGTTTATCTTGCTTGTTAATATACTATACATTCTTAACTATATATACGTACTTCAAAGAGAACTCTGTCTCGTCGGGTTTTAGAGTTCTCAAAAATAATTTGCAGTGTCAGCATGGAAATTTTCCATGTCATGGTGATCAGATGACACACTCTAGCCACTTAACCTAATGTTATGAAGATGACTGCGCATTTTAACTTTCAAACCATCCACCATTAAAGGTTTTTCCTCTTCTTTCTCATACACAGATTTGTAGCGATAGTGATTTGTGTCGTATGTGAGCACTAAGTGAGGAACCTTTCCTTATGTTCTCTTCAATCCACATATTCAGTAACATTTCTGTCTCATTTAATCGTACTGATCTCTTTGACATTTCTGTCCCTCCCCTCCCCGTCACAATTTGCACTATTCATTGCGCCAACTGGTTACCTACTAGTTTTTCTTTTTCTCGTCCTCTTTCCCTCTATATGGGAATTCATCCAGCAGCTCTTCTGAAGCTGGTTCTTAGTCATCCTTTTCTAACAGTTCATTTACATCTTATTCATACATATCTTCAAAGCCCTCATGGTTCACATTCCTTGTCAGAGTCACGGTTTTCTGGACTTTACTCCTTACTTAAGGAACACAACACCATAAAATTTATTCATCACTGAAGGATGCATAATTGACCCCAGATTGCATTTATGGTTGATGTGGGCACCTTATTCTATAAAACTTTTGCGTGCGTAAGTGCACATGCTATGTTAAGCTGAAGCCAGAACTCTGGCTTCAGCTTGCGTCGAGCTGTCATCCATTGTTGCACTGAGTTTTTTTTTCATTAAAGTTCCTTGTACGTGTAGTGACACATGAATGGGTTGATAATTCCTCGATCCAGTGGCGGCATCAAAGGCATCATTGTGGGTGGTAAAAATATATATTTCCGTTTGGGTCCAGAGACTGCAAGATTTAAGGATGACTACGGGAATTATCAAGACTGAGGAGAACTATCAATTATTAAGAGCCATGAGAACCTTGGATGCAAGGTTCTTTCTGACTGCAGGAATAAACCAGTGCTTGAACTAATCAATAAAATGGGCCCCAGTCATTCATGCTTCATGGTTAGGCTAATAACTGGCAAACAGAATTTGCTTTGATTATTTACAACATGGGTTTTGTCCTGCATGAAAAATTAACGTAGGCTTCTATTTGAAATTATCTGTTAAATTTGCGCAGAGAAGCAAAGTGAAGTATCTTCAGCTACCTTGAAACTAGCTTCACGTTTATCTTGCTTGTTAATATACTATACATTCTTAACTATATATACGTACTTCAAAGAGAACTCTGTCTCGTCGGGTTTTAGAGTTCTCAAAAATAATTTGCAGTGTCAGCATGGAAATTTTCCATGTCATGGTGATCAGATGACACACTCTAGCCACTTAACCTAATGTTATGAAGATGACTGCGCATTTTAACTTTCAAACCATCCACCATTAAAGGTTTTTCCTCTTCTTTCTCATACACAGATTTGTAGCGATAGTGATTTGTGTCGTATGTGAGCACTAAGTGAGGAACCTTTCCTTGTGTTCTCTTCAATCCACATATTCAGTAACATTTCTGTCTCATTTAATCGTACTGATCTCTTTGACATTTCTGTCCCTCCCCTCCCCGTCACAATTTGCACTATTCATTGCGCCAACTCTTGTTGTCTTCATATTGTCTTTAACTGTATGACTCATTGTCTCAGATTGTGGCATACAAAGAGTATGTTCCAATTTATTCTGCGTATGTCAAACTCCCATATAGGCTGCCTCCCAACCAGCAAACCGGGTGCTATGGGTTTAACGATCAATAGGGTATTTGTCATTAAATCAGTACCTTAGTTCACTGACCAATCACAGACAAGCCTGCCAAAGTTAAAGCAACATGGTTCACTTTCATGAAGCTTTAGGCAAACTGGCCTACCTGCTGGTTGAGTATGTTGCACTCTCTCTGGCTTCTGCTTGGCAATCTGTCACTGTAGTTTACACTTATTATTATTCTGTCTGTACACAGTGCATAAATTTGTATATAATGGGTGAAGGCAAAATATATATTATAGTCAACTGTTGAGTTTGTTTACTCCAATTCCTATTATGACCAGGTCTCACAGGCCATTCTTTACCTGTGTTCATAATATGGGGGCCTGTACAGGAGCTGGAGCTGCAGTTAGAGCTCGTCTTGGTATCAGTCAGATTGTATCACTATCGCCTTTTGTACTGCCTGTCAGTCTTGCTACTGTGCATGTATCCTGCAAGTTGTACTGTGCTATTGCTGCTTGTTGCTTGCATTTCAATCAGCTTGTTATTGTGGGCTATGCCACCAACACAGGTGAGGCGGTTGGTGTCTGAATATTCTTTCCTAAATCCGCAAAAACTATCTCTACAAAGTTGCTGGCGAATTGCTCATTCCATTGGCATAGAATACCAATGAACTCTTACTGATGCACAGCTTCGTGGCATTATTTGTATCAAATTAAGGTCTGAAGCAACTATGGTGCACCAAACTGAGGCATCTCCCACTACAGGAGCTATTAATTGCCGATCTCCGCTGAGGTTCCTTTGTAATGTGGGAAGGCTAACATTAGAGCAATCAGACCAGCAGTCTCGTGAAGCAGGTGGTGCACTGGGTTTGTCTCAAAACGAGTCAGCTTTGTTGGCTCCTGAGTTAGCTAAACTCAATCTCGAAACAACCAGAGAGCAGCGAACATTTACCAAGGAGAAGTTTGATAGAGAGGAGAGAAGGCAATTTAAGCAGACTGTGAGTGACTACTTAAGTGTGCAAAAAGCAGTGCCATTAGTACCTCGCTTTGTTGAGTCTGAACCTGAAGAGTTTTTCGAGGCATCTGAAAACTAGGCTTGAGCACTGAGGTGGCCTGACGAGCACTGGGCAGCATTGTATGGCAAAGTGCAAGAGTTCACACTGTTTTAAATAATGAAGAATATGCTGATTATCGGGTTGCTAAAGCAACGGTTCTTGGAGCATGTCAGTGCATTCCTGCCAAGTACAGGAGGGAATTCAAATTGTGCAACCCCTCCTTATTCAAGCGGTCTAATCTTTCTTCCCAACAGCCTAGTATGAATAGAGATCGTCAGAGACGATTCGCTGACTGGAGGACGAGGTGGCAGGATGAAAACGAACAACGACTCCAATTAACGTCTGGTGAGCCATGACATCAAACTCACCGTCAACCTGGTGAACGACAACCTCAAACTCATGGTCATCGTGGTGAACAATAACGCAAGTACACAGAGCAGCGTCAACCACAAAATCAACAGGAACCAAAGTAAAATATGGGGTAACTTGTCTTCTTTCTCATAAACCCGGCCATGTCAAGTCCAACTGCCCAATTAAGACCCAACCCTTAGGGAAAATAAACATCCTCCCTTTTGAGATGAACCAGAAAGAAGCAGAGGGTAGTATGGCCCCATATTACAGAACATACTACATTTCTCTTCAGGAGAATGAAAAAAAATGAAGTAATAACATTTAGGGATACTGAGGCTTATAAGAGAGGGAGTCCTTCTCTCTGAAAGAATGTCATTGCACTTCTCCATTCTCTTAGAAGCATTTGCAGGAGCTGTACTTTCTGTCCCTTTATATAAAATGTATGTGCAGAGTAAATATTATATAGCATATTTGACTGTAGGTGTTTCTGAGGGATTCCCTTTGAAAGATGCCATGTTACTGCTGTGTAATAACATTCTTAATTCGACAAAATGTCCAGAACCTATAGTAAGTAATTCTTCTCCGATGTTAAGAACATAAGAACATAAGAACGAAGGAACACTGCAGAAGGCCTACTGGCCCATGCGAGGCAGGTCCAAGTCCCTACCGGCTTAAGCCAATGCACCCAACCTAGTCAGGTCAGGTCACATTGACTCAAGGGAGGAACACGGCAACCGACCCGTTAGCACAAGCTATCAGGTCTAACTCACACCCACCCACATCTACTCATGTATTTATCCAACCTATTTTTAAAGCTACACAACGTTCTGGCCTCTATAACGGTACTTGGGAGTTTGTTCCACTCATCCACAACTCTATTACCAAACCAGTACTTTCCTATATCCCTCCTGAATCTGAATTTTTCCAACTTAAAACCATTGCTGCGAGTCCTGTCTAGGCTAGATATTATCAGCACACTATTTACATCCCCTTTATTTATTCCTGTCTTCCACTTATAAACCTCAATCATATCCCCCCTAATTCTACGTCTTTCTAGAGAGTGCAGTTTCAGGGCCCTTAGTCTATCCTCATAGGGAAGGTTTCTGATACATGGGATCATCTTTGTCATCCTCCTTTGTACATTTTCCAGAGAATTTATATCCATTCTGTAATACGGTGACCAAAACTGTGCAGCATAATCTAAATGAGGCCTAACCAAGGATGTATAGAGTTGAAGAACAACCTGAGGACTCCTATTATTTATGCTTCTTGATATGAAGCCAAGGATTCTATTAGCTTTATTGCGAACACTTATGCACTGTTGTCTTGGTTTCAGATTACTGCTAACCAGAACTCCTAAATCTTTTTCGCAATCCGTAATATTAAGATCTACATTATTTAGTTTATATGTGGCATGGTTATTGTCCTGTCCAACATTTAGAACTTTGCATTTGTCTATATTAAACTGCATCTGCCACTTCTCCGACCACTGCATCAGTCTATTCAAATCTTCCTGGAGTGCTCGAATGTCCTCGTCAGAATGAATTCGACGGCCTATTTTGGTGTCATCGGCAAACTTGCCGATGTCGCTCTTTATGCCCTCATCTATGTCGTTTATGTAGATTGTGAACAGCAGGGGGCCCAACACTGACCCCTGTGGAACACCGCTCGTGACGCTTCCCCACTCTGATTTCTCCCCATTTATGCAAACTCTCTGCTGCCTATTTGTCAACCATGCCTCTATCCAGGAAAAAATTTCTCCTCCTATTCCATGTGCTTTAATTTTCCTCAATAGTCTCTGATGTGGGACCCTGTCAAAAGCCTTACTGAAGTCCATATACACAATATCATATTCGTTACCATGATCTACCTCCTCAAATACCTTAGTGAAAAAAGTTAATAAATTCGTAAGGCAGGAACGTCCCTTTGTAAAACCATGCTGAGATTCGTTGATTAATTTATGCTTTTCAAGGTGGCTACGAACTGCCTCGGCAATTATTGATTCCATAAATTTTCCCACTATGGAGGTTAGGCTTATTGGTCTATAGTTCGAAGCTAAGGACCTGTCACCTGTTTTGAAAATAGGTATCACATTTGCCATTTTCCACTTATCTGGCACCATGCCAGTTTGTAGTGATATGTTGAAAAGATTAGCCAAAGGTGTGCTAAGCTCCTCTTTACATTCCTTTAGAACCCTTGCATACAGTTCATCAGGGCCTGGGGATTTGTTAGGTTTTAATTTATCTATTTGCCTAAGGACCATGTCACTTGTGACCCTAATAGTGCACAGTTTATTATCGTCCTGTTCTACATAATTTATCATTACTGGAATATCACTGGTATCCTCCTGTGTAAAAACTGAGAGGAAGTATGTGTTAAAAATTCTACACATTTCCTTATCACTGTCAGTGAGCTGACCCGAGGAACTTTTGAGTGGGCCTATCTTGTCCCTGATCTTACTTCTGTATACCTGAAAGAATCCTTTTGGGTTAGTCTTCGATTCTCTTGCAACTTTAACCTCATAATCTCTTTTTGCTTTTCTAATTCCCTTTTTTATTTCTCTCTTTAACTGAATATATCGATTTCTTAATTGCCCCTCTCCTCTTTTGATTTGCCTATATATGCCTCTCTTTTGACCAATCAGATATTTTAATCTATTGTTCATCCATTTAGGATCATTTTTGTTTGATCTGATTTCCCTATTTGGAACATAATTTGACTGAGCAGCTAGAACTATGCCCTGGAAAGCATCATATCGGCAACCATCACCACCTACCTGACCCCTAGTCAGGTCATTCCAGTTCAGCCCACCTAAGTAATTTTTCAGTCCTATGAAATCAGCCAAGCGAAAGTCAGGGACGGAGACTTGATTGCCATTATTAGGGGAATTCCATGATATGTTAAAACTGAGTGATTTGTGATCACTCTCCCCAAGCTCATCATTAACCTCAAGATTATTAATTAGTGTTTCCCTACTGGCAAGAACCAAGTCAAGGAGGTTATTTCCCCTAGTTGGCTCTGTCACAAACTGTTTTAAAAAACAATCCTGGATCGTATCAAGAAAGTCACCCGACTCTAAATTTCCTGTCAAATTGCTCCAATCAATCTGTCTATAGTTGAAATCTCCCATTAGCACAACATTTTCGTATGTAGATGCCTTACGAATTTCGTCCCATAGAAGTTTACTGCACTCCCTATCAAGATTTGGGGCCCTGTAAATCACACCCAAAATTAGTTTTTCTCGGCCCTCGAGAAGCTGTAACCAAACAGATTCAGTGGCTGACGCTTCTAATTTAATATCTTGTCTAACACAACAATTTAAATTGTCTCTGACATACATCGCTACTCCACCACCTTTCCTGTTGACCCTGTCAGTGTGGAATAATTTATAGCCTTGTATGTGACATTCAGATGGCATCTCTCTATCTTTCAGATTGAGCCAGGTCTCTGTTATAGCAATAATATCTATGTTTCCTGCACTTGCAATTAATCTTAGCTCATCTATCTTATTTCTAACACTCCTGCTATTAGTATAGTAAACCTTAAGGGAGCTAGTCCCTTGCTGCCCTCTGCTGTCCCCCTTTGTTTTCTGACCTGTTCTATTGTCTTTATTTATAACTTCATGCTGAATGCCTTTTATACATTTACTGTTTCCAACCCTAGTGTTGCAACCTGCTTGTTTCCCACACACACCCATACCTCTATCTTCCATCAGTTTAAAATCATAGGCATTTCACCAATGGCCTTCTCAATCGAGTCTGCAAGTGCTACCACCCCTGCCCCAGAGAGATGAACCCCATCCCTTGCATACATATCATGTTTGCCATAAAAGTTGTTCCAGTTGTCAATGAATGGGATTGCAAGTTCCTTGCAGTATCTGTCTAGCCAGCAATTTACACCAATTGCCCTAGACAACCATTCATTTCCTACTCCCCTTCTAGGCAAGATGCTACATATGATTGGGATCCCTCCCTTAGACTTAATGAAATCTATAGCTGACCTGTACTTATCTAGCAGCTCTTCTCTCCTACCCTTCCCAATATCATTTCCACCAGCACTGAGACAGATAATGGGCTTGTTCCCATTACCTGACATGATATTATCCAGTCTGTTGACAATGTCCCCAACACCAGCTCCAGGGAAGCACACTCTATCTCTCATCTTCTTATTCCTATTACAAAAAGCACGGTCAACATATCTTACCTGAGAGTCACCAACCACAAGAATGCGCTTACCTTCATTAGCAGGGGCAGTAGTACCCTTACCTTCACTGGCCACTGAAGTACATTCATCCTGGAGAACAGAGAAGCGATTTCCTACCTTCAGATCTTCACTCTTAACTTTCCTTACTCTGATGCGCCTCCCATTACTGTGAACAACTCGCCAAACACAAAAGCCATTCTTAAAGCCATAACTAAATTTATATCTTATTTTGGCCTTCCTAAGTCAAGCCAGATTGATCAGGGTACTAACTTTACAGCCAAAGCTTTTAGGGAAGTTACCTAGGCTGGGTATAATTCATAAATTATCGACTGCCTATCATCATCAGTCCCAAGGAGCCTTGGAACGATTTCAACAAACGTTAAAAACCATGATAAGAACCTTTTGCATGCATTTTCCTACAGGCTGGGATGAATCACTTCCTCTGTTGCTGTTCACAATGAGAGAAACTGTACAGGAATCCACAGGGTACAGCCTATTTCAACTAATCTTCAAGCACAATGTACGAGGTCCCCTGGGAGTGCTACAACCCTTCTTCAAGATTACAGGTGGCCCATCAATTGGCTAAGGCTGACTTAATTAAAAGCTGCCTAAAACACTATGAAACAGAGGTATGACAGAAACGCAAAGTTTTGCTCCTTCAATCCAGGAGACACGGTGCTGGTGCAGGAACCTGTAACTGGCCACACTTTTAAAGCTATATTTATAGGACCCATGCAAATCGTAAGTGAAATCTCTGATGTAAATTATGTGGCAGCTTCCCTTGATAAATCCTCGAAAATTAAAATTTACCTCATAAAGCACATTAAAATATTTATTAGTCTACATAAAGTCAAGTAATGACTTTGTTCTCTGCCTCTGTCGACGACCCTGAATCCTTGCACACCATTCCAGAAATTCACGTTAAGCTTCCTAATTCTGTCCTCCTCAAGGACCCTAGCCCTTTAATGATGGGGCTGTCTAAAAACCAAATAATAAGTCTAACTGCCCTCTTACAAACTTACCCTTACACATTTTCGGATATAATGATGTAGATGTTGGAATTCCTAAGCCTATTAAAATTTCTTCCCGCAGAGGTAATCCTGAAAAACAGAGGCTACTTCAGCAGGAGGTAGCATTTCTGTTAGAACATGGACTACTGGAGGCGTCATCCAGTCCGTGGGCTTCACCGTGTATCCTTGTTAAGAAGTCTGATGGAGGTTCTCGAATGTGTACAGACTACAGTAAGGTGAATGAGATCACTATTCCAGATACTTACCCTCTGCCACGTTTGGATGACGTAGTGGACTTTGTGGGTAAGGCTGCTTTTGTTTCCAAAGCAGACCTCCTCAAAGGTTGCTATCACGTGCCTTTGACGGAAAAGGTTATGGAAATCTCTGCCTTTGTAATTCCAGGAGGTCACTATCAATATACAGTGATCCCATTCAGAATGCGGAACTGGCCGGCCACATTCCAGAAGCTGATTCATCAGGTTATTAAAGGACTTAAAGGAACGGCAGCTTATCTGGACGATATATTAGTAGTCTCCGATACGTGGGACCAACATGTTTCCCAACTTAAAGCTCTCTTTGAAAAATTTAAGAGTTTCCAGTTAACTGTTAATTTGTGTATGTCATCATTTGGCCAGTCTACTATTACTTTTTTGGGCCATGCAGTAAGTAATGATAAAGCAGTCCCTAAATTTGCTACAATTCTTGCCATTAAGAATTACACAATACCTCATGATAGAAAATCCCTCCAACATATCTTAGGGATGGTATGTTGGATGGCTTACGGAGGACACATTCTTACGCCATATCCCTATGGATGTGAAAGGAAAAGTAATAAGAACTAGAACTACTAAGATAAAATCAAAGAAAACTCAGATGAATGTGTATATATAAACGTGTACATGCATGTGTAGGGTGACCTAAGTGAAAGTAAAAGTATTATTATTTACTATTGCTATTATTGTTATTAATATGTCTGAGGGCAATGTGTGGTGTGATTATAATGTAGAGAATTCGTAGTTTCCCCTCCTCAGCCCAGAGGGCTGAGGAGGGGTTGTTGACGTGGTTCGGACATGTAGAGAAAATGGAACAAAACAGAATGACTTCGAGAGTTAGGTTAGGTTAGGTAAGGTTTGTCAGGAAACAGGACAAATGTTTCCTGACGCGGGTCTTAGTCAGATGATGACCCGCCTTTGGAGCTTTTGGTCATCTGACCGAGGCCTTCCGCTGGCTTACCGGTCCACCCCTTTAAAAATTATGGTCATTTATAACCATTGTTATATCATATACTTCGAGAGTGCATGAATCTGTAGTGGAGGGAAGGCGGGGTAGGGGTATGCCTAGGAAGGGATGGAGGGAGGCGGTAAAGGAGGCTTTGTGTGCGAGGGCTTGGACTTCCAGCAAGCGTGCGTGAGCGTATTTGATAGGAGTGAATGGAGACAAATGGTTTTTAATACTTGACGTGCTGTTGGAGTGTGAGCAAAGTAACATTTATGAAGGGATTCAGGGAAACCGGCAGGCCGAACTTGAGTCCTGGAGATGGGAAGTACAGTGCCTGCACTCTGAAGGAGGGGTGTTAATGTTGCAGTTTAAAAACTAGTGTAAAGCACCCTTCTGGCAAGACAGTGATGGAGTGAACGATGATGAAAGTTTTTCTTTTTTGGGCCACCCTGCCTTGGTGGGACTCGGCCGATGTGTTAATAAATAAAAAAAATAATTACTTACTTAGAGGAAGGTTGGTGTTGTTGTGTGGCTGCGATTTGGATTTTTTACTTAAAGAAATACATCGACTTCCGCACGAGAATTTCAGAATGCATCCTCTTTCGACTTCCAACTTTCAACAAAGACGAATTTAGCCTAAATAAAAATTCAGTTTAGTTTCAGGATATGATGGTACGAATTTGTAAATTTTATAACAAAAAAATAAACGTGTAAATTATTGGTGTCTGGATAACTATGTTTTTTTTTTTTTTTTTTTTTTTTTTTGATCAGCTTCAAACTACCGCTGATATATTTTGCTCGCAGGAAATTTCTCGTTTTTTATTCGACAGAGTTGAGACCCAATTTCCCAATTTTATTAAAAATATTTGTATACTTGTGTCCTTGCGGTAACTGGAGAATAACTCTTTTGAACGCATTCATTGGGGATTGTTATGCATTTATTCGAAAATAATTAAAAAAAAAAACAAAGAAGCTGAACAAATTGTTGATTATTTCACATTTTATGACGTGCTGAGTTTGACAAGTTTGGTTTAGTCTGTCCCAGTGGATAAAAGGCACATGGTGTTTTACACTCCTCTTTATATTAACAAACATATTAATTTACTGTGGGTTCATCACTGTATTTATGAGGTTATGCAGTTTACGAGAGTTTTTAATATTTGATGTGTTTCAGGGTGTGAAAATTCAGGAAACAGATACTACAAGCCATACCACGGGCGGGATTTGAACCCCGCGGTCAGAGTCTCTCAAAACTCCAGACCGTCGCGTTAGCCACTGGACCAGCTAGCCACAATAAGATTCATCCAACTAGGTATATTTCTACACCATAGGAAGGTTAGCATAGGCACCACTGTGACCACAAATGCAAGTTTCTACAGACGAATCTCCAGCTAGCGTGGCCGTGACGAACTCTAGCTCAGGTCCCCTCAAAGCCGTTAACATGACTCACGAAATGGTAATGACACAATTGCAAACAAACCATACCACGGGCGGGATTTGAACCCGCGGTCAGATAGCCAGATTCGTCTGTAAGAACTTGCATTTGTGGACACAGTGGTGCCTATGCTAACCTTCCTATGGTGTCGAAATATATCTAGTTGGATGAATCTTACTGTGGCTAGCTGGTCCAGTGACTAACGCGACGGTCTGGAGTTTTGAGATTCTCTGACCGCGGGTTCAAATCCCGCCCGTGGTATGGTTTGTTTGCAATCGTGTCATTACGATTTCGTGAGTCAAGATACTACAAGGACAGTGTGGCATGTATCTCTTACAACTCTGTCCTGTCTCTTTATTACCTCGTGATTTTCTAAGTGTGTTACTGCATCAATATTTTCGTTGGGTTTGACTGTACTGAACGAGTTAATGGGATTTAATGAGCACCATCCAGGTATACTCTCTAAAAAAATAAACGGATCAAAGTATACTCCCAGATTATACCGACCCATAGGCATACACTTCTCGGGAATTTTGAGGTTAAGCTACAGGTGCTGGACTTCTTGGGTGCATTGAGCTATAGCTCCTGGAATATTCGATGGTATTTATCTCCATCTCTTTTGGAAGGATTCCCTCAAGGGAGGTTCCTTGATGCTAGTGAGGGGCTCTTGATCTAGAGAATTGGATCTGTTCTCCACTTCCCTGAATTAAGCCAGAATGCCTTCCATTTCCCCCTCCCCACAGGCGCTCTATAATCCTTACGGGCTTAGCGCTCCTAATGAGGATGATGACGCTAATAATAATAATAATAATAATAATAATAATAATAATAATAATAATAATAAAAAATTATAATCAGAATTTTGAGATGACTAAATTATTTCGAAGGAATCTTGAGAGAGTCAGGCTTTGAGGGTTTTCACGGTACATCAAGTACCTGGTGTGTGTTAAGGTACAAGGGTCTGAGACTGGGAATACTGGGAGGGGGGACGCCTGCTTTTGGTTACCATGGCGACTGAAACACATCTAAACCTTAACCGATTGTCGGCCTTCCTGGTCAAATGAAAATTCACATATTTGCCGGACTTAAGCCAGGACAGCTCACGTGAAACCCTAAATATGTAATCTAGGTCACTTTAATAAGACCTTTACATCCTCATAAATCTGGTGCAGGACGGTGTCATGTAATCATATGAAACACTGAAATCCTTGTGTATATTAATCATGATACATTATGTACTCTCTCTCTCTCTCTCTCTCTCTCTCTCTCTCTCTCTCTCTCTCTCTCTCTCTCTCTCTCTCTCTCTCTCTCTCTCTCTCTCTCTCTCTCTCTCGCTCTCTCTCTTTTACACAGGGTTTGACAAGGTTAGGTTAAGGATCCCTAGCTTTGAACATTAAGAAGGTATAAAATACCGACAGGTTGTTAGGTAAGACACATATGCAACAGTTAGGTATCTTTATTTTGAAACGTTTCGCCTACACAGTAGGCTTCTTCAGAATTTTGAGATGACTAAATTATTTCTAAGCAACACAAGGGTATCTTGGTACAGACCTACAACCAACTTCTACAACCTCTACTAGTGAGAACGGCTGGATTTGAGAGGGACCTGACCTCCCAACATCTGAGTTCTTACCTCTCCTAGTGACCTACGTCTCACCTGTTGGGGCTATATAAGTGCTCCATCCTGTCACTTCATCTCCATATTGTTTCATTCTATGGAACAATGCTCTTCTCCAGACTGAGGGACTGACCACCTCAAAACTTTAAGAGTGATGGACTGATTACATCGTCTTCAAGTATCTTCTGCTTCTATCAACTTTTCTGTACTCGACTGAAGAAGCCTACTGTGTAGGCGAAACGTTTCAAAATAAAGATACCTAACTGTTGCATATGTGTCTTACCTAACATCCCTAGCTTTATTGACAAGCTATTTACAGGTTAAGGATTCCTAACTTTATTGGCAAGCTAAGAGCTGTTACCTACATCAGCTCATTTGAAAGCATTTTTATTGTAATGAAGCATACAAGTAGGGAACAGGATGAAGTTGGAGCCATCTGTGGGCCAGCATTTTCATTTGATCAACTGACTTTATCACGTTGACATCATTATGCCGTACGAATGCGTTCCACACTCGAGTCATCCTGGGTATGTATGATCTCAGATGAAGTGATGTTCTGGAGAAGGGTACAGCCAGAGTGAAGTTGCTGCTTTCTGCCCGTCTTGTGGCATAAAAGCTTGTTTCACGCTGTCCTCGAAGTGGATCCAAGTGTGGTACTTTGACAATGTTGGCCTTGTACATAACAGTAAGGCCACCCACATCCCTCCTGTGTTGAAGGCTCTGCTGAAATGACAGATCTATCCAGGATGGGTCCAGGCGAGAGATGAGATGTCTTTCTCTGTTCTCCACTCTGTCAAGCAGTCGCAGATGAGAGGGGGGGGCAGGCAAACCAAGAAAGTGGAGCATACTCAAGGTGTGAGCGTACTTGTGCCTCATACAGAATCTTGCAACCCCTACTGTCAAGCAGATACGGCGAAGTGCTGTAAGCTTCCTGGCTGCCTTGTTTGCAAAATTTACAACATGGTTCTTCATGGTTAGTTTGGAGTCAAATTTCACCTCAAGGATATCAACTTCTTCTCCAGGTGCCAACACCCTCCCATTCATCCTTACTACTGCACCAGCATTACCATCATGGTGCCTAGAGACGATCATCATTTGCATTTTCTCAGGTGCAAATGTTACTTGCCATCTACTTCCCCAAGCTGATATAGCTCTTAGCTGGTGATTGATGTAGCTTAGCGCAGCTGGCATTTCTTCTCTTGGATAAGTGAATGTCAGTGTACAGTCATCTGCATATGCATGTGATTCTGGGATGAGATGAAGAAGGTCGTTGAAGTAGACATTCCATAACAATGGTCCCAGAACGCTTCCTTGTGGAACACTTGCCCCAATAGGATGTCTTGCTGATTCCGTTCCATTGAGAACTACCCTTAGAGATCTACCATGACGGTAATCACTGAGGAGACATAGCGTAGAGCCTACAATTCCCAGTGCTTGAAGTTTTGCTAAGAGGCCCTGGTGCCACACCCGGTCGAAAGCGCCAGCAACGTCCAGTGCTACCACACAGCTGACTTTGAATTCATCCAGTGACTGGTGCCACTTAGTGGAGAGGTTTAACAACAGATCAGCAACAGAGTAACCTTTCCTGAAGCCATACTGACGATCACAAAGGAGTGAGTGGTAGTCAAAAAACTCTGTCATTTGTCTTGAGATTATTGTCTCAAGGATCTTACCAGTGATTGACAGGAGTGACACTGGTCTGTAGTTGCTGATTTCTGCTCTGCTCTTCTTTTTGTGAACAGGGACTACATTTGCCTCTTTCCATAGAGAGGGTCATTTACACTGTACTAGGCAGTACTGAAAGATGCGAGTTAGAGGTGCTGCTAGCTGGTCTGCACATCTCAGCAATCTTGGGCTCAACTTGTCTGGGCCCACAGCCTTTTCTTGGTCAAGCGATTTAAGAAGGAAATGCACCTCCTCCTGCCTTATTGTTACCACTGACAGTTTTGACACAGTTCTTGCAGTTAGCCAAGGAGGGTCTCTTGCTGGATCAGGAACCTGCATTTTGGTAGCAAAGTGTTCAGCAAAGAGGTCTGCCTTCTCTTGACTACTAGTAGAGGTGGTCCCATCCTGTCGATTTAGAGGTGGAATGGGTTCATCAAGCAGATAACCTTGTCTGTCCTTGACCAGGGACCACCAGGTTTTGGAGCCTACCCTACCTGATGCTAGCTTTCTTTTTGTGTCCACCTCCCTCTTAGCGATGGCCCACTTTTGAACATCACCCATATGTCTACAGGCTTGCCTGTGCAAGTTCCTGTTATAGGTCGAAGGATGTCTCTTATACCTTCTCTCTCTCTCTCTCTCTCTCTCTCTCTCTCTCTCTCTCTCTCTCTCTCTCTCTCTCTCTCTCTCTCTCTCTCTCTCTCTCTCTCTCTCGCTCACTCTATCTCTCATGATAATATTGACCTTGTCCAGCAGAGTCCCTCAAACACGCTCAACTGACCTTACACTTTACCGTTTTGAGAACTTTCTCTTGTCTATGGATCCTACAAAACTCTTTCTTATGCCTTGATACTGCAAAACTCATTCTTATACATGGAAACTGCAAAACTGTCTTTTATACATTGATCCTACAAAATTTTCTCTTATACAGTGATAATACAAAATTCTCTCTCGTATGTAATTATCCTACAAAACTTTAATTTATGAACTGATATTACAAAACTTCCTCTTATGCATTGATCCCACAAAACTTTCTCCTCTGCATTGAAACTACAAAACTTTACCTTAAGTTTTGATCCAACAGTGTTTTCTTTATGTATTGATCCTACGGAGCCTCTTAACATGTGGGGCTGAGTATATATTTTTTTTATTATCACACTGGCCGATTCCCACCAAGGCAGGGTGGCCCGAAAAAGAAAAACTTTCACCATCATTCACTCCATCACTGTCTTGCCGGAAGGGTGCTTTACACTACAGTTTTTAAACTGCAACATTAACACCCCTCCTTCAGAGTGCAGGCACTGTACTTCCCATCTCCAGGACTCAAGTCCGGCCTGCCGGTTTCCCTGAACCCCTTCATAAATGTTACTTTGCTCACACTCCAACAGCACGTAAAGTATTAAAAACCATTTGTCTCCATTCACTCCTATCAAACACGCTCACGCATGCCTGCTGGAAGTCCAAGCCCCTCGCACACAAAACCTCCTTTACCCCCTCCCTCCAACCCTTCCTAGGCCGACCCCTACCCCGCCTTCCTTCCACTACAGACTGATACACTCTTGAAGTTATTCTGTTTCGCTCCATTCTCTCTACATGTCCGAACCACCTCAACAACCCTTCCTCAGCCCTCTGGACAACAGTTTTGGTAATCCCGCACCTCCTCCTAACTTCCAAACTACGAATTCTCTGCATTATATTCACACCACACATTGCCCTCAGACATGACATCTCCACTGCCTCCAGCCTTCTCCTCGCTGCAACATTCATCACCAATGCTTCACACCCATATAAGAGCGTTGGTAAAACTATACTCTCATACATTCCCCTCTTTGCCTCCAAGGACAAAGTTCTCCGTCTCCACAGACTCCTAAATGCACCACTCACTCTTTTTCCCTCATCAATTCTATGATTCACCTCATCTTTCATAGACCCATCCGCTGACACGTCCACTCCCAAATATCTGAATACGTTCACCTCCTCCATACTCTCTCCCTCCAATCTGATATTCAATCTTTCATCACCTAATCTTTTTGTTATCCTCATAACCTTACTCTTTCCTGTATTCACCTTTAATTTTCTTCTTTTGCACACCCTACCAAATTCATCCACCAATCTCTGCAGCTTCTCTTCAGAATCTCCCAAGAGCACAGTGTCATCAGCAAAAAGCAGCTGTGACAACTCCCACCCTGTGTGTGATTCTTTATCTTTTAACTCCACGCCTCTTGCCAAGACCCTCGCATTTACTTCTCTTACAACCCCATCTATAAATATATTAAACAACCACGGTGACATCACACATCCTTGTCTAAGGCCTACTTTTACTGGGAAAAAATTTCCCTCTTTTCTACATACTCTAACTTGAGCCTCACTATCCTCGTAAAAACTCTTCACTGCTTTCAGTAACCTACCTCCTACACCATACACTTGCAACATCTGCCACATTGCCCCCCTATCCACCCTGTCATACGCCTTTTCCAAATCCATAAATGCCACAAAGACCTCTTTAGCCTTATCTAAATACTGTTCACTTATATGTTTCACTGTAAACACCTGGTCCACACACCCCCTACCTTTCCTAAAGCCTCCTTGTTCATCTGCTATCCTATTCTCCGTCTTACTCTTAATTCTTTCAATTATAACTCTACCATACATATATATATATGTCGTGCCGAATAGGCAGAACTTGCGATCTTGGCTTAAAGAGCAACTCTCATCTTGCCATATAGGGAAAGTGAAAATTTGTGTATGCAATAATTTAGCCAAAATCATTCTGAACCTAACGAAAAAAATATATTTCACTGTGTTTGTTAAGTATTAAATTATTGTAAACAATTCTAAAATATATTTAGTTGAGTTACGCTAAAATAAATTGTTCTTGTTATAATAAGGTTAGGTAAGTTTTCTAAGATTCTTTTGGTGCAAAATTAAAATTTTTTACATTAACAATAATGAAAAAAATATATCTTTAAACGTATAAGAAAGGACTTAATTTTAAATGAGTTCTTGCTAATTGACCAGTTTTACATATTCGGCACGACATATATATATATATATATATATATATATATATATATATATATATATATATATATATGCAAGGAAGTCGCGAGAGAAGGCGAAATATACGCGAACACTGATCTCTGGCTGAAGGAGACTCGAACCTACGAACCTTAGAACAAGGTACCTGGAGTTTATCTGGAGAAGAGTTCCGGGGGTCAACGCCCCCGCGGCCCGGTCTGTGACCAGGCCGCCTTAGGTCAGTGTCCCAGGATGCGACCCACACCAGTCGACTAATACCCAGGTACCCATTTTACTGATGGGGAACATAGACAACAGGTGGAAAGAAACACGTCCAATGTTTCTACTCTGGCTGGGAATCGAACCCAGGCCCTCACCGTGTGAAGCGAGAGCGTTAACCACCAGGCCACCAGAGCCACGCAGTGCTATTCCAAACTCACCACACTGGACCAATACCTTGGAGTCCAGCTTGCGCTAGACTTTGATCCAAGGCAGCCAGCTTTCAGGGAAAAGGCTTACAGCATTTCATCTCATCCCCTGCATGATTCAGCCTTACTAGAGATTTTAACAATGCAAGGAATTCGCAAGAGCATGCGAAATATACACAAACACTGATCTCTGGCTGAAGGAGACTCGAACCTACGAACCTTAGAACAAGGTATGCAGTACTATACCAAACTCACCACACTGGACCATATATATATATATATATATATATATATATATATATATATATATATATAAGTAGTCAAAAAAGCGGCTGGGGGGTGTATCCGGTTTTTAGGCATGCGGCTGGGCGGTGTATCCGGTTTTAGGGGGTGCGGCTGGGCGGTGTATCCGGTTTAGGGGGTGCGGCTGGGCGGTGTATCAGGTCTAGGACCAGCGGCTGGAGGGTCACCTTTTCACACCTAGGTGTTACTTCCGGTTTGACCATGACCTCGCCCTCGAGACTACCTCACCCTTGACCCCCCAACCAATACCCCCGCCCACGACCCCCCCCTTCGCGACCCCCCCCTTCGCGACCCCGCCGTCGCGCCGCGCGCCCGCCCGCGCCCTTCGCGACCCCCGCCCGCGCGCCCGCCCGCGCCCTTCGCGAGCCCCGCCCGCGCCTTCTGCTGCGCCTTCTGCAGCGTCGTCCGGATCGCCCCCGCGCCTCGAATTTTTTTTTCTTATGATCTCCTTGGATCAAGGTTTTTGGATTCCCCCCTACGGGGTTTCGAATTTTTTTTGAATTTCATTTTCTTGTGCTCTCCATCTCCTCAGATCAAGTTTTTAAGGTTCCCCCTCTCACTTTCACCCCCATCCCAAAATTTCTCGATATTACCAAGTTTTTGGATTCCTCCCTATGGGGGTTTCGAAAGTCTCCATCTCCTCAGATCAAATTTTTAAGGTTCCCCCTCCCACTTTCACCCCCCAATCCCAAAAATTTCTCGATAATACAAGTTTTGGATTCCCCCCTATGGGGGTTTCGAAATTCTTATGATCTCCTCGGATATCCCCTCCCACTTTCACCCACACCCCAAAATTTCTCGAAATCAAAAGTCTCCATCTCCTCAGATCAAGTTTTTTGGATACCCCTCCTTTCACCCCCCATCCCCAAACAATTTCTCAATATTACCAAGTTTTTGGATCCCCCCCCCCTATGGGGGTTTCGAAATTCTTATGATCTCCTCGGATCAAATTTTTGAGGTTCCCCCTCCCCCCACTTTCACCCACCCCCCACCTCAAATTTTTCTCGATAATACAAGTTTTGGATTCCCCCCCTATGAGGGTTTCGAAATTCTTATGATCTCCTCGGATCCCCCTCCCACTTTCACCCCCACCCCAAAATTTCTCGAAATCAAAGTCTCCATCTCCTTGGATCAAATTTTTGGATTACCCCTCTCACTTTCACTCCCACCCCAAAATTTCTCGATAATACCAAGACTCCATCTCCTTGGATCAAGGTTTTTGGATTCCCCCCTCTGGGGGTAAGCATTCAAAATAGACTCCTCCTATGGGGGCATGCTTACTACAGGTCTAAACAAGTCAAATGACCTAAGAAGGGTGTTTACTCGGCGGTCAGTGACGTCACCCCACCTGTGTTTACTCGACGGTCAGTGACGTCACGCGATGAATCCCCACACGCACAGGCTGAATCTTGTCTACCCTTTTAGTTAATAATGGGACATCAGAAAGGCGCATTTTTTCGTTAATACCCACAATTTCTTTACAACACAAGTCTAGACATTTTTAACTATTTCATCTCAGGTCACTCCCCACGAAGTAACCTCCCCCCCCACCCTCCCAAACCCTCACACTCCAACCAACACCTCACAATTTTCACTCATAACTCCAATTTTTCTCGTTTTAACCCTTTTTGTTCATTAAAGTTAATAAGGGGACACAGTACATCAGAAAGTCACCACATCGCTTACATCCACTTTCGTTAAATTCACTACTCACAATTTTACATATTACGAAGTTAAAATACGCACTTTTACTTTGAACATCTTCAAAAACACTCTCATAAATCATTTGAATACTCACAAAAATACCTTTATACATTTCCAAACAACACTGAAATACTCCAAAAACATCATTCGAACACCCCCAAAATCACCTCTGAATACTCCCAGAACACCTTCATAAGTACTCTCATAATCATTTGTACACCTTCAAAAAACACCTTTGAATACTCACATAAACACCCTTGAACACCTTCAAAACACCCTTCAACACACTCAAAACACCTTTGAACACCTTTGAACATTTCCAAAACACTATTTGAGTACTCCCAAATAAGATTTGATATCTCTAATTTATCTGCACTTACACATTTCATTAAATTACAACTCATCCCCTCAGTCTCCAGACTAGGCATTTTCTCGTTTTTACCCTTTTAGTTCATTAAAGTTATTAAGGGTACACAATACATCAGAAAAAAGTCACAAAAACTAACTCAAACACTTTACTTTGAACACCCCCAAAGTACTCTCATAATCATTTGAATACTCACATAAACACCCTTGAACACCTTCAAAACACCTTTGAATATCGTTTTAAACTAATTTCATCACAACCCACTTATATCATCTTTTTTCGGTAACTCTAATTCGACTACACTACCCTCATCAATTACCAACAAATTTTACTCGTTTTAACTAATGTCATCACTGTAACCAAGATTTTCACAAAAAAAAAAACTCTATGACACCTAACACACACGCACACACACACCCCACAACACCCACAATTTTTCTCGTTTTAACCCTTTTAGTTCATTAAAGTTAATAAGGGGACACGGTACATCAGAAAGTCACAACAACAACATCCACAACCCACAATTTTTTCTCGTTTTAGCTAATTTCATCAGAAAAAGTCCCAACAACAACCCACTTATAACATTTTTTTTCGGTATCTCTAGTTCGACAACAACACCCACATCCCACAACACCCACGAACATTTCCAATCAACACTGAAACACTTCCAAAAAACACAATTTGAGTACTCCCAATTACACCACTAAATACTACTAAAACACCGCTGAATTCAATCAAAACACCCTTCAACACCTTCAAAACACCTTTGAACACCTTCAAAACACCTTTGACACCTTCAAAAACACCTTTGAACATTTCCAATCAACACTGAAACACTTCCAAAAAAACACAATTTGAGTACTCCCAATTACACCACTGAATACTACTAAAACACCGCTGAATTCAATCAAAACACCCTTCAACACCTTCAAAACACCTTTGAACACCTTTGAACACCTTCAAAAAAACAACATTTGAACACACTCAAAACACCTTTGAACACCTTTGAACATTTCCAAACAACACTGAAACACTTCCAAAAACACCATTTGAGTACTCCCAAATACACCACTGAATACTAAAACAACACTGAATACACTCAAAACACCACCAAAATCACCATAAACTAAGATCAACACCCACATCCCACAACACCCACAACCCACAACACCCACAATTTTTTCTCGTTTTATCTAATTTCATCAGAAAGTCACAACACCCACACCCCCCATTTTTTTCTCGTTTTAACCCTTTTAGTTCATTAAAGTTAATAAGGGGACACACTACATCAGAAAAAGTCCCAACAACAACCCACTTATAACATTTTTTTTTCGGTATCTCTAGTTCGACAACAACACCCACAACACCCACATCCCACAACACCCATGAACATTTCCAAAACACTATTTGAGTACTCCCAATTACACCACTGATTACTACTAAAACACCGCTGAATTCAATCAAAACACCCTTCAACACCTTCAAACACCCTTGAACACCTTCAAAACACTCTTGAACACTTTTCAAAAACACCTTTGAACATTTCCAATCAACACTGAAACACTTCCAAAAACACCATTTGAGTACTCCCAATTACACCACTGATTACTACTAAAACACCGCTGAATTCAATCAAAACACCCTTCAACACCTTCAAACACCCTTGAACACACTCAAAACACCCTTCAACACCTTCAAAACACCTTTGAACACCTTCAAAACACCTTTGAACACATTCAAAACACTCTCATAATCATTTGAACACACTCAAAACACCTTTGAATAACCTCAAAACACCTTCGAACACCTTCAAAACACCCTTGAACACCCTTGATCACCTTCAAAAAAACAACATTTGAACACACTCAAAACACCTTTGAACACCTTTGAACATTTCCAAACAACACTGAAACACTTCCAAAAACACCATTTGAGTACTCCCAAATACACCACTGAATACTAAAACACCACTGAATACACTCAAAACACCACCAAAATCACCATAAACTAAGATCAACACCCACATCCCACAACACCCACAACCCACAACACCCACAATTTTTTCTCGTTTTATCTAATTTCATCAGAAAGTCACAACACCCACACCCCCCATTTTTTTCTCGTTTTAACCCTTTTAGTTCATTAAAGTTAATAAGGGGCCACACTACATCAGAAAAAGTCACAAAAACAACCCACTTATAACGTCTTTTCGGTATCTCTAGTTCGACAACAACACCCACATCCCACATCACCCACATCCCACATCCCCCACACACACACACAGACACACACACACACATCCCTAACCTAGCCTAACCTAACCTAACTTATCCTAACATAACCTAACCTAACCTAACCTAACCTAACCTAACCTAACTTATCCTAACCTAGCCTAACCTAACCTAACCTTACCTAAATTATCCTAACCTAACCTAACCTAGCCTAACCTAACCTAACTTAACCTAACCTAACCTAACCTAACCGAACCTACCCTAACCTAACCTTACCTAACCTAACCTAGCCTAACCTAACCTAACCTAACTTAACCTAACCCAACCTAACCTAACCTAACCTAGCCTAACCTAACTTAACCTAACCTAACCTAACCTACCCTAACCTAACCTAACCTAACCTATCTTAACCTTACCTAACCTAACCTAGCCGAACCTATCCTAACCTAACCTAAAATATATTGGAACACTTCCAAAATACATTAGAGTACTCCAGAATTACTTTGAACGACTCCATTTTTGGATATTTCCAAATTAGTTTTGAAAACTTTATCGTAAAATCGAACATTATTTTCTTGTTGGTAAAACACACTCAATGGTAGAAATATTTACTCGATTTCCGAATAGAAGCACTGTCCTCGCTCTGAGAGACTCATTGTGGGTCACCCCAACACATGGTGTAATGCGCTTCACACCCAAGGTAGAACATAACACCTGCGTCAACTCAGGACAGACAGGCGCCATGTAATGCGGGTAACATCCAAGGTAGAAAATCATCTCTTTCCAGACCAACTGTCTATCCTAACCTAACCTAACCTAACCTAATTCCTAACCTAACCTAACCTCACCTAACCGAACCTAACCTAACTCCATCAATCACCTCTATCCTAACCTAACCTAACCTAACCTAACCCAACCTAACTCCATCAAACACCTCTATCCTAACCTAACCTAACCTATCCTAACCTAACCTAACTCCATCAAACACCTCGAATACTACCTAACTTAACCTAACCTAACCTTACCTAACCTACCGAACCTAACCTAACCTAACCTAACCTATCCTAACCTGTCCCAACCTAACCTAACCTAACCTATCCTAACCTAACCTAACCTAACCTAACCTAACTTATCCTAAGCTAACCTAACCTAACTTATCCTAACCTAACCTATCCTAACCTAACCTAAACACTGACTAACTTTGAACCAACTCTGAACACCACTGATCTTCTTCAAAAAATGCTCTGCACATCATTTGAACACCTTCAAAAAAAACACCATCAAACACCTCCGAATACTCCCAAAAAAAAAACACTACTGATTACTACCAAATCACCACTGAATACTGCCAATCACCGTCAAAATCACCAGAAACTAAGTTTAACATCACCATCTAACATCCTTTTTATAGAAATCCCCTCAAATCACTATAACCAAGAACTCCCTCCCCATTTGGCGCATAAAAAAAAAGCATGAACACAAACCTAATACGCAAACACTTAGTACATGATCACCATCAACTGAAAACATATCTTATACACACACATAATATAAGACAATCACCAACTACAATCACCCATGTTCACTTACCTCAAAATCACTAATATCACAGAAAACAATCATTTTTATAAACATTTCACACACACACACACACAAAAAAAAAAATCATATTTGACAATATCTAAGCGCACTCACCTCACTACCACCAACACACGATGTCTCACCTCACAGGACCGACGAGCTCACCTCCAGTGACGTCACACTCCCATTGTGTTACTTGGTGGTTGGTAACATCACACCTAACCCCCCTTGTTTCAACCTGTTGTACCCTACATTATCTAAGAACACTATATCCAAGACGATTACCAGATTTTATGATCCCCAACACCAAGATCACAGAAAACACACATTTTTATAATTATTCACACAAAAATCACGATCACCAATTCCATATCATGTTTACCGTCATCTATCAACACTAATCACCAAGATCACCAAAAAAAATCTAAGATCATGCATCTCAAAACTACTATGATCACTGAAAACACTTATTTTTTAAACATTCGCACAAAAATAAGACATACACAAAAATACCACAACACTTCCACCAACATCTATAACATAACATGAGCACTATAACATATCACTATCACAAAAAAAATAATACACAAACACCCACATATTATACATTTCAATTGGAAATTTAAGACATGAGACATACACACCAAATCTAAGACATTCACCTCCAACTAAGACATACACATCACCCCTAAAACTTCCTTCCTTATTCATTCCGTATATCTCCTAGAGCTGTTTTAACCCCGACGGTTCCATCACGACGTAGGAGCCAGAGGAACCATCACCACTCCAACACCACCTACTACACTCTGGCTCCTACGTCGTGGTGGATCCGTCGGGGTTAAAACAGCTCTAGGAGATATACGGAATGAATAAGGAAGGAAGTTTTAGGGGTGATGTGTATGTCTTAGTTGGAGGTGAATGTCTTAGATTTGGTGTGTATGTCTCATGTCTTAAATTTCCAATTGAAATGTATAATATGTGGGTGTTTGTGTATTATTTTTTTTGTGATAGTGATATGTTATAGTGCTCATGTTATGTTATAGATGTTGGTGGAAGTGTTGTGGTATTTTTGTGTATGTCTTATTTTTGTGCGAATGTTTAAAAAATAAGTGTTTTCAGTGATCATAGTAGTTTTGAGATGCATGATCTTAGATTTTTTTTGGTGATCTTGGTGATTAGTGTTGATAGATGACGGTAAACATGATATGGAATTGGTGATCGTGATTTTTGTGTGAATAATTATAAAAATGTGTGTTTTCTGTGATCTTGGTGTTGGGGATCATAAAATCTGGTAATCGTCTTGGATATAGTGTTCTTAGATAATGTAGGGTACAACAGGTTGAAACAAGGGGGGTTAGGTGTGATGTTACCAACCACCAAGTAACACAATGGGAGTGTGACGTCACTGGAGGTGAGCTCGTCGGTCCTGTGAGGTGAGACATCGTGTGTTGGTGGTAGTGAGGTGAGTGCGCTTAGATATTGTCAAATATGATTTTTTTTTTTTGTGTGTGTGTGTGTGTGAAATGTTTATAAAAATGATTGTTTTCTGTGATATTAGTGATTTTGAGGTAAGTGAACATGGGTGATTGTAGTTGGTGATTGTCTTATATTATGTGTGTGTATAAGATATGTTTTCAGTTGATGGTGATCATGTACTAAGTGTTTGCGTATTAGGTTTGTGTTCATGCTTTTTTTTTATGCGCCAAATGGGGAGGGAGTTCTTGGTTATAGTGATTTGAGGGGATTTCTATAAAAAGGATGTTAGATGGTGATGTTAAACTTAGTTTCTGGTGATTTTGACGGTGATTGGCAGTATTCAGTGGTGATTTGGTAGTAATCAGTAGTGTTTTTTTTGGGAGTATTCGGAGGTGTTTGATGGTGTTTTTTTTGAAGGTGTTCAAATGATGTGCAGAGCATTTTTTGAAGAAGATCAGTGGTGTTCAGAGTTGGTTCAAAGTTAGTCAGTGTTTAGGTTAGGTTAGGATAGGTTAGGTTAGGATAAGTTAGGTTAGGTTAGCTTAGGATAAGTTAGGTTAGGTTAGGTTAGGTTAGGTTAGGATAGGTTAAGTTAGGTTAGGTTGGGACAGGTTAGGATAGGTTAGGTTAGGTTAGGTTAGGTTCGGTAGGTTAGGTAAGGTTAGGTTAGGTTAAGTTAGGTAGTATTCGAGGTGTTTGATGGAGTTAGGTTAGGTTAGGATAGGTTAGGTTAGGTTAGGATAGAGGTGTTTGATGGAGTTAGGTTGGGTTAGGTTAGGTTAGGTTAGGTTAGGATAGAGGTGATTGATGGAGTTAGGTTAGGTTCGGTTAGGTGAGGTTAGGTTAGGTTAGGAATTAGGTTAGGTTAGGTTAGGTTAGGATAGACAGTTGGTCTGGAAAGAGATGATTTTCTACCTTGGATGTTACCCGCATTACATGGCGCCTGTCTGTCCTGAGTTGACGCAGGTGTTATGTTCTACCTTGGGTGTGAAGCGCATTACACCATGTGTTGGGGTGACCCACAATGAGTCTCTCAGAGCGAGGACAGTGCTTCTATTCGGAAATCGAGTAAATATTTCTACCATTGAGTGTGTTTTACCAACAAGAAAATAATGTTCGATTTTACGATAAAGTTTTCAAAACTAATTTGGAAATATCCAAAAATGGAGTCGTTCAAAGTAATTCTGGAGTACTCTAATGTATTTTGGAAGTGTTCCAATATATTTTAGGTTAGGTTAGGATAGGTTCGGCTAGGTTAGGTTAGGTAAGGTTAAGATAGGTTAGGTTAGGTTAGGTTAGGGTAGGTTAGGTTAGGTTAGGTTAAGTTAGGTTAGGCTAGGTTAGGTTAGGTTAGGTTGGGTTAGGTTAAGTTAGGTTAGGTTAGGTTAGGCTAGGTTATGTTAGGTAAGGTTAGGTTAGGGTAGGTTCGGTTAGGTTAGGTTAGGTTAGGTTAAGTTAGGTTAGGTTAGGCTAGGTTAGGTTAGGTTAGGATAATTTAGGTAAGGTTAGGTTAGGTTAGGCTAGGTTAGGATAAGTTAGGTTAGGTTAGGTTAGGTTAGGTTAGGTTAGGTTATGTTAGGATAAGTTAGGTTAGGTTAGGCTAGGTTAGGGATGTGTGTGTGTGTGTCTGTGTGTGTGTGTGGGGGATGTGGGATGTGGGTGATGTGGGATGTGGGTGTTGTTGTCGAACTAGAGATACCGAAAAGACGTTATAAGTGGGTTGTTTTTGTGACTTTTTCTGATGTAGTGTGGCCCCTTATTAACTTTAATGAACTAAAAGGGTTAAAACGAGAAAAAAATGGGGGGTGTGGGTGTTGTGACTTTCTGATGAAATTAGATAAAACGAGAAAAAATTGTGGGTGTTGTGGGTTGTGGGTGTTGTGGGATGTGGGTGTTGATCTTAGTTTATGGTGATTTTGGTGGTGTTTTGAGTGTATTCAGTGGTGTTTTAGTATTCAGTGGTGTATTTGGGAGTACTCAAATGGTGTTTTTGGAAGTGTTTCAGTGTTGTTTGGAAATGTTCAAAGGTGTTCAAAGGTGTTTTGAGTGTGTTCAAATGTTGTTTTTTTGAAGGTGATCAAGGGTGTTCAAGGGTGTTTTGAAGGTGTTCGAAGGTGTTTTGAGGTTATTCAAAGGTGTTTTGAGTGTGTTCAAATGATTATGAGAGTGTTTTGAATGTGTTCAAAGGTGTTTTGAAGGTGTTCAAAGGTGTTTTGAAGGTGTTGAAGGGTGTTTTGAGTGTGTTCAAGGGTGTTTGAAGGTGTTGAAGGGTGTTTTGATTGAATTCAGCGGTGTTTTAGTAGTAATCAGTGGTGTAATTGGGAGTACTCAAATGGTGTTTTTGGAAGTGTTTCAGTGTTGATTGGAAATGTTCAAAGGTGTTTTTGAAAAGTGTTCAAGAGTGTTTTGAAGGTGTTCAAGGGTGTTTGAAGGTGTTGAAGGGTGTTTTGATTGAATTCAGCGGTGTTTTAGTAGTAATCAGTGGTGTAATTGGGAGTACTCAAATAGTGTTTTGGAAATGTTCATGGGTGTTGTGGGATGTGGGTGTTGTGGGTGTTGTTGTCGAACTAGAGATACCGAAAAAAAAATGTTATAAGTGGGTTGTTGTTGGGACTTTTTCTGATGTAGTGTGTCCCCTTATTAACTTTAATGAACTAAAAGGGTTAAAACGAGAAAAAAATGGGGGGTGTGGGTGTTGTGACTTTCTGATGAAATTAGATAAAACGAGAAAAAATTGTGGGTGTTGTGGGTTGTGGGTGTTGTGGGATGTGGGTGTTGATCTTAGTTTATGGTGATTTTGGTGGTGTTTTGAGTGTATTCAGTGGTGTTTTAGTATTCAGTGGTGTATTTGGGAGTACTCAAATGGTGTTTTTGGAAGTGTTTCAGTGTTGTTTGGAAATGTTCAAAGGTGTTCAAAGGTGTTTTGAGTGTGTTCAAATGTTGTTTTTTTGAAGGTGTTCAAAGGTGTTCAAAGGTGTTTTGAAGGTGTTGAAGGGTGTTTTGATTGAATTCAGCGGTGTTTTAGTAGTATTCAGTGGTGTAATTGGGAGTACTCAAATTGTGTTCAAAGGTTTTTTGGAAGTGTGTTCAAAGTGTTGAGGTGTTGGAAGGTGTTTTGAGTGTGTTCAAATGATTATGAGAGTGTTTTGAATGTGTTCAAAGGTGTTTTGAAGGTGTTCAAAGGTGTTTTGAAGGTGTTGAAGGGTGTTTTGAGTGTGTTCAAGGGTGTTTGAAGGTGTTGAAGGGTGTTTTGATTGAATTCAGCGGTGTTTTAGTAGTAATCAGTGGTGTAATTGGGAGTACTCAAATGGTGTTTTTGGAAGTGTTTCAGTGTTGATTGGAAATGTTCAAAGGTGTTTTTGAAAAGTGTTCAAGAGTGTTTTGAAGGTGTTCAAGGGTGTTTGAAGGTGTTGAAGGGTGTTTTGATTGAATTCAGCGGTGTTTTAGTAGTAATCAGTGGTGTAATTGGGAGTACTCAAATAGTGTTTTGGAAATGTTCATGGGTGTTGTGGGATGTGGGTGTTGTGGGTGTTGTTGTCGAACTAGAGATACCGAAAAAAAAATGTTATAAGTGGGTTGTTGTTGGGACTTTTTCTGATGTAGTGTGTCCCCTTATTAACTTTAATGAACTAAAAGGGTTAAAACGAGAAAAAAATGGGGGGTGTGGGTGTTGTGACTTTCTGATGAAATTAGATAAAACGAGAAAAAATTGTGGGTGTTGTGGGTTGTGGGTGTTGTGGGATGTGGGTGTTGATCTTAGTTTATGGTGATTTTGGTGGTGTTTTGAGTGTATTCAGTGTTGTTTTAGTATTCAGTGGTGTATTTGGGAGTACTCAAATGGTGTTTTTGGAAGTGTTTCAGTGTTGTTTGGAAATGTTCAAAGGTGTTCAAAGGTGTTTTGAGTGTGTTCAAATGTTGTTTTTTTTGAAGGTGTTCAAAGGTGTTCAAAGGTGTTTTGAAGGTGTTGAAGGGTGTTTTGATTGAATTCAGCGGTGTTTTAGTAGTATTCAGTGGTGTAATTGGGAGTACTCAAATTGTGTTTTTTTGGAAGTGTTTCAGTGTTGATTGGAAATGTTCAAAGGTGTTTTTGAAGGTGTCAAAGGTGTTTTGAAGGTGTTCAAAGGTGTTTTGAAGGTGTTGAAGGGTGTTTTGATTGAATTCAGCGGTGTTTTAGTAGTATTTAGTGGTGTAATTGGGAGTACTCAAATTGTGTTTTTTGGAAGTGTTTCAGTGTTGATTGGAAATGTTCAAAGGTGATTTTGAAGGTGTTCAAGAGTGTTTTGAAGGTGTTCAAGGGTGTTTGAAGGTGTTGAAGGGTGTTTTGATTGAATTCAGTGGTGTTTTAGTAGTAATCAGTGGTGTAATTGGGAGTACTCAAATAGTGTTTTGGAAATGTTCGTGGGTGTTGTGGGATGTGGGTGTTGTTGTCGAACTAGAGATACCGAAAAAAGATGTTATAAGTGGGTTGTTGTTGGGACTTTTTCTGATGAAATTAGCTAAAACGAGAAAAAATTGTGGGTTGTGGATGTTGTTGTTGTGACTTTCTGATGTACTGTGTCCCCTTATTAACTTTAATGAACTAAAAGGGTTAAAACGAGAAAAATTGTGGGTGTTGTGGGGTGTGTGTGTGCGTGTGTGTTAGGTGTCATAGAGTTTTTTTTTTGTGAAAATCTTGGTTACAGTGATGACATTAGTTAAAACGAGTAAAATTTGTTGGTAATTGATGAGGGTAGTGTAGTCGAATTAGAGTTACCGAAAAAAGATGATATAAGTGGGTTGTGATGAAATTAGTTTAAAACGATATTCAAAGGTGTTTTGAAGGTGTTCAAGGGTGTTTATGTGAGTATTCAAATGATTATGAGAGTACTTTGGGGGTGTTCAAAGTAAAGTGTTTGAGTTAGTTTTTGTGACTTTTTTCTGATGTATTGTGTCCCCTTAATAACTTTAATGAACTAAAAGGGTAAAAACGAGAAAATGCCTAGTCTGGAGACTGAGGGGATGAGTTGTAATTTAATGAAATGTGTAAGTGCAGATAAATTAGAGATGTCAAATCTTATTTGGGAGTACTCAAATAGTGTTTTGGAAATGTTCAAAGGTGTTCAAAGGTGTTTTGAGTGTGTTGAAGGGTGTTTTGAAGGTGTTCAAGGGTGTTTATGTGAGTATTCAAAGGTGTTTTTTGAAGGTGTACAAATGATTATGAGAGTACTTATGAAGGTGTTCTGGGAGTATTCAGAGGTGATTTTGGGGGTGTTCGAATGATGTTTTTGGAGTATTTCAGTGTTGTTTGGAAATGTATAAAGGTATTTTTGTGAGTATTCAAATGATTTATGAGAGTGTTTTTGAAGATGTTCAAAGTAAAAGTGCGTATTTTAACTTCGTAATATGTAAAATTGTGAGTAGTGAATTTAACGAAAGTGGATGTAAGCGATGTGGTGACTTTCTGATGTACTGTGTCCCCTTATTAACTTTAATGAACAAAAAGGGTTAAAACGAGAAAAATTGGAGTTATGAGTGAAAATTGTGAGGTGTTGGTTGGAGTGTGAGGGTTTGGGAGGGTGGGGGGGGAGGTTACTTCGTGGGGAGTGACCTGAGATGAAATAGTTAAAAATGTCTAGACTTGTGTTGTAAAGAAATTGTGGGTATTAACGAAAAAAATGCGCCTTTCTGATGTCCCATTATTAACTAAAAGGGTAGACAAGATTCAGCCTGTGCGTGTGGGGGGTCATCGCGTGACGTCACTGACCGTCGAGTAAACACAGGTGGGGTGACGTCACTGACCGCCGAGTAAACACCCTTCTTAGGTCATTTGACTTGTTTAGACCTGTAGTAAGCATGCCCCCATAGGAGGAGTCTATTTTGAATGCTTACCCCCAGAGGGGGGAATCCAAAAACCTTGATCCAAGGAGATGGAGTCTTGGTATTATCGAGAAATTTTGGGGTGGGAGTGAAAGTGAGAGGGGTAATCCAAAAATTTGATCCAAGGAGATGGAGACTTTGATTTCGAGAAATTTTGGGGTGGGGGTGAAAGTGGGAGGGGGATCCGAGGAGATCATAAGAATTTCGAAACCCCCATAGGGGGGGAATCCAAAACTTGTATTATCGAGAAAAATTTGAGGTGGGGGGTGGGTGCAAGTGGGGGGAGGGGCAACCTCAAAAAATTGATCCGAGGAGATCATAAGAATTTCGAAACCCCCATAGGGGGGGGATCCAAAAACTTGGTAATATTGAGAAATTGTTTGGGGATGGGGGGTGAAAGGAGGGGTATCCAAAAAACTTGATCTGAGGAGATGGAGACTTTTGATTTCGAGAAATTTTGGGGTGTGGGTGAAAGTGGGAGGGGGGATCCGAGGAGATCATAAGAATTTCGAAACCCCCATAGGGGGGAATCCAAAACTTGTATTATCGAGAAATTTTTGGGATTGGGGGGTGAAAGTGGGAGGGGGAACCTTAAAAATTTGATCTGAGGAGATGGAGACTTTCGAAACCCCCATAGGGGGGAATCCAAAAACTTGGTAATATCGAGAAATTTTGGGATGGGGGTGAAAGTGAGAGGGGGAACCTTAAAAACTTGATCTGAGGAGATGGAGAGCACAAGAAAATGAAATTCAAAAAAAATTCAAAACCCCGTAGGGGGGAATCCAAAAACCTTGATCCAAGGAGATCATAAGAAAAAAAAATTCGAGGCGCGGGGGCGATCCGGACGACGCTGCAGAAGGCGCAGCAGAAGGCGCGGGCGGGGCTCGCGAAGGGCGCGGGCGGGCGCGCGGGCGGGGGTCGCGAAGGGCGCGGGCGGGCGCGCGGCGCGACGGCGGGGGTCGCGAAGGGGGGGGGGTCGTGGGCGGGGGTCGTGGGCGGGGGGGGGTGGTCAAGGGTGAGGTAGTCTCGAGGGCGAGGTCATGGTCAAACCGGAAGTAACACCTAGGTGTGAAAAGGTGACCCTCCAGCCGCTGGTCCTAGACCGGATACACCGCCCAGCCGCACCCCCTAAACCGGATACACCGCCCAGCCGCACCCCCTAAAACCGGATACACCGCCCAGCCGCATGCCTAAAAACCGGATACACCCCCCAGCCGCTTTTTTGACTACTTATATATATTTATATATATTTATATATATATATATTTATATATATATATATATTTATATATATATATATATTTATATATATATATATATATTTATATATATATATATATATATATATATATATATATATATATATATATATATACCGGAAGCACACATTAACCAGATAACTGCTGTGGCATATGGGAACCCGGCAAACCTGAGAACAGCGTTCCAATACCTTAGTAAGGAATCGTTCAAGACACTGTGCACCGTGTACGTCAGGCCCATACTGGAGTATACAGCACCTGTTTGGAACCCGTACTTTATCAAGCACGTCAAGAAATTAGAGAAAGTGCAAAGGTTTGCGACAAGGTTAGTTCCAGAGCTAAGGGAAATGTCCTATGAAGAAAGGTTAAGGGAAATCTGCCTGACGACACTGGAGGAGAGGAGGGTCAGGGAAGACATGATAACGACATAAAATACTGCGCGGAATAGACAAGGTGGACAAAGACAGGATGTTCAAGGGAGGGGACACAGAAACAAGAGGTCACAATTGGAAGTTGAAGACTCAGATGAGCCAAAGGGATGTTAGGAAGTATTTCTTCAGTCATAGAGTTGTCAGGCAGTGGAATAGCCTAGAAAGTGACGTAGTGGAGGCGGGAACCATACATAGTTTTAAGACGAGGTTTGATAAAGCTCATGGAGCAGGGAGAGAGAGGACCTAGTAGCAACCAGTGAAGAGGCGGGGCCAGGAGCTATGACTCGACCCCTGCAACCACAAATAGGTGAGTACAAGTAGGTGAGTACACACACACACACACACTCACACACACACACACACACACATACACACACACACACACACACACACACACACACTGAGGAAAGATAGAAGGAGTAGAGGGGGAGGAGGGGTTGCACTGCTCATAAAACACCGATGGAGATTTGAGGAAATTGAAGGCATGGACATGATTGGAGAAAGAGACTACATTGTAGGTACAATTCAGTCCGGAGAACATAAAGTAGTCATTGGAGTGATGTATAACCCACCACAGAACTGCAGGAGGCCAAGAGAGGAGTACGAAGAAAACAACAGGGTGATGGTGGACACACTGGCTGAGGTGGCAAGAAGAGCTCACTCGAGCAGAGCAAAGTTACTGGTAATGGGCGATTTCAACCACAGGGAGATCGACTGGGTAAACCTGGAGCCACATGGGGGTCCCGAAACATGGAGAGCCAAGATGATGGATGTGGTACTTGAAAACCTCATGCATCAACATGTCACGGACACAACCAGAGAGAGAGGGGAGGATGAGCCAGCAAGACTGGATCTTGTGTTCACCCTGAGCAGTTCAGACATTGAGAACATCACTTACGAGAGGCCCCTTGGAGCTAGTGATCATGTGGTTCTGAGTTTTGATTATATAGTAGAGTTACAAGTGGAAAAGGTAACAGGAACTGAGGGGTTCAGGCCAAACTATAAAAGGGGGGACTACACCGGTATGAGAAACTTCCTGCAGGAGGTTCAGTGGGACAGAGAAATGGTAGGAAAATCAGTAAACGAGATGATGGAATATGTGGCAACAAAGTGCAAGGAGGCAGAGGAAAGTTTTGTTCCCAAGGGAAACAGAAATAATAGGAAGACCAAAACGAGTCCTTGGTTTACCCGAAGGTGTAGGGATGCAAAAACTAAGTGCAACAGAGAATGGAAAAGGTACAGGAGGCATAGGACCCAGGAAAACAAGGAGATTAGTAGAAGAGCCAGAAACGAGTATGCACAGATAAGGAGGGAGGCCCAGCGACAGTATGAAAACGACATAGCATCGAAAGTCAAATCTGACCCGAAACTGCTGTATAGCCACATTAGGAGGAAGACAACAGTCAAGGACCAGGTGATAAGGCTGAGGAAAGAAGGTGGAGAACTCACAAGAAACGATCAAGAGGTATGTGAGGAGCTCAACACGAGATTTAAGGAAGTATTTACAGTAGAGACAGGAAGGACTCTGGGGGGACAGACCAGATGGGGACACCAGCAAGGAATACACCAACAAGTGTTGGACGACATACACACAGATGAGGAGGAGGTGAAGAAACTGCTAAGGGACATCGATACCTCAAAGGCAATGGGACCGGACAACATCTCCCCGTGGGTCCTTAGAGAGGGAGCAGATATGTTGTGCGTGCCACTTACCACAATCTTCAACACGTCCCTGGAAACTGGGCAACTACCTGAGGTATGGAAGACGGCAAATGTAGTTCCCATTTTTAAAAAAGGAGACAGAAAAGAGGCACTAAACTATAGACCTGTGTCATTGACGTGTATAGTATGCAAAATTATGGAGAAGATTATCAGGAGGAGAGTGGTGGAGCACCTGGAAAGGAACAAGAGTATAAATGCCAACCAGCACGGATTCATGGAAGGCAAATCCTGTGTCACAAACCTTCTGGAGTTTTATGATAAAATAACAGAAGTAAGACACGAGAGAGAGGGGTGGGTTGATTGCATCTTCTTGGACTGCAAGAAGGCCTTTGACACAGTTCCTCACAAGAGATTAGTGCAGAAGCTAGAGCATCAGGCGCATATAACAGGAAGGGCACTGCAATGGATCAGAGAATACCTGACAGGGAGACAACAACGAGTCATGGTACGTAATGATGTATCACAGTGGGCACCTGTGACGAGCGGGGTCCCACAGGGGTCGGTCCTAGGACCAGTGCTATTTTTGGTATATGTGAACGACATGATGGAAGGGTTAGACTCAGAAGTGTCCCTGTTTGCAGACGATGTGAAGTTAATGAGGAGAATTAAATCTGATGAGGACCAGGCAGGACTTCAAAGAGACCTGGACAGACTGGACACCTGGTCCAGCAAATGGCTTCTCGAATTTAATCCTGCCAAATGCAAAGTCATGAAGATAGGGGAAGGGCACAGAAGACCACAGACCGAGTATAGGCTAGGTGGCCAAAGACTGCAAACCTCACTCAAGGAGAAAGATCTTGGGCTGAGTATAACACCGAGCATGTCTCCGGAAGCACACATCAACCAGATAACTGCTGCAGCATATGGGCGCCTGGCAAACCTGAGAACAGCATTCCGATACCTTAGTAAGGAATTGTTCAAGATACTGTACACCGTGTATGTCAGGCCCATACTGGAGTATGCAGCACCTGTTTGGAACCCGCACTTGATAAAGCACGTCAAGAAACTAGAGAAAGTACAAAGGTTTGCGACAAGGTTAGTTCCAGAGCTAAGGGGAATGTCCTATGAAGAAAGATTAAGGGAAATCGGCCTGACGACACTGGAGGACAGGAGGGTCAGGGGAGACATGATACGACATTTAAAATACTGCGTGGAATAAACAAGGTGGAGAAAGACAGGATGTTCCAGGGAGGGGACACAGAAACAAGAGGCCACAATTGGAAGTTGAAGACACAAATGAGTCAGAGAGATATTAGGAAGTATTTCTTCAGTCATAGAGTTGTAAGGCAGTGGAATAGCCTAGAAAATGACGTAGTGGAGGCAGGAACCATACACAGTTTTAAGACGAGGTTTGATAAAGCTCATGGAGCGGGGAGAGAGAGGACCTAGTAGCAACCAGTGAAGAGGCGGGGCCAGGAGCTATGACTCGACCCCTGCAACCACAAATAGGTGAGTACAAGTAGGTGAGTACACACACACACACACACACACACACACACACACACACACACACACACACACACACACACACACACACACACACACACCACACACAGAGCAAAGAGGTATGCCCTACGAGGAGAGGTTAAGGGAAATCAACCTGACGACACTGGAGGACAGGAGAGATAGGGGGGACATGATAACGACATACAAAATACTGAGAGGAATTGACAAGGTGGACAAAGACAGGATGTTCCAGAGATTGGACACAGCAACAAGGGGACACAGTTGGAAGTTGAAGACACAGATGAATTACAGGGATGTTAGTATTTCTTCAGCTACAGAGTAGTCAGTAAGTGGAATAGTTTGGGAAGCGATGTAGGGGAGGCAGGATCCATACATAGCTTTAAGCAGAGGTATGATAAAGCTCACGGTCCAGGGAGAGTGACCTAGTAGCGACCAGTGAAGAGGCGGGGTCAGGAGCTCGGACTCGACCCCTGCAACCTCAACTAGGTGAGTACAACTAGGTGAGTACACACACACACACACACACACACACGCACACACACGCACACACACACACACACACACACACACACACACACACACACACACACACACACACACACACACACACACACGGACTGTTTGCCTAAGCAATCGTTGCTTAAGAGTCTAAGACAGCAAACTCTTTATTAATTAAAGACAGAAAGTAACTGAAGGACGTTATTATTATATGAAAATGGCAGATAATCATATATGATGAAGTGAAAGGAAAGATTGCTCCAGTTCCTTGCATTAAGAGCGACCTTAGGAGCATCTAGCCGCCTGGTCCTCCTTGATGAACACTGGTACCTCTTTTAGCTCACACCGTAACATACACTAAGTGGCGTATGGCTCTCAGTGTATAACACTGAGTGGTGCATGTCTCTCAGTGTTATACACTGAGTGATGTATGTTTCTCAGTGTATTACACTGAATGGATTATGTCTCTCAGTGTTATACCCTGGGTGGTGTATGTCTCTCGGTGTTATACACTGAGAGGTGTATGTCTCTCAGTGTATTACACTGAATGGAGTATGTCTCTCAGTGTTATACCCTGGGTGGTGTATGTCTCTCGGTGTTATACACTGAGAGGTGTTATGCCTCTCAGTGTTATACACTGAGAGGTTTTATGTCTCTCAGTGTTATACACTGAGTGGTGTATGTTTCTCATGTTACAACACTGAGAGGTGTATGTCTCTCAGTGTATAACACTGAGTAGTGTCTCTCAGTGTTATACACTGAATGGTGTATGTCTCTCATTGTTATTCACTGAGAGACATACACTTCGTGTTATATACTTAGACGTGTTATAATTCTTAAAGTACTGATTTTAATTCCTACTTTAAGAATTAAAGTATTGTTGACTGATGGTGAACAGATAAAATGTAGCCTTAATGACCCTCACTTAATCGATAAACTTTTAAGTCCACTTAACCAAGGAACAGGCGTAAAAGACCAACAAAGTTGTGTCATTATGCTGAATGGTTTACTGGCTAACAGGAAGTGAGTTAAGCCTGGCTTATCAGGTCTTGGAAGCCTCTCTGTGGGAGTTGTCGTCGCTGGACAATGGCGTGATGATACAAGAGCCAGTTTGTCGTTGTTGGCACCTCCAACGACACTTCTACACGCTAACTGCTCGTTGCTACCTCCCTCATCAACCAACCACCAACCACCTTACCATAAACCAAAACACAGGTAATTACTGAGACTTGTAGCCGCTCTTGTTGGAGGTAATGTGTGGTAATGCTGGTAGAAGGAGGGGGGATGGGAGGTGGTGGTGGGGGAGGAGAAGAAGAGTGATGATAGAGGCGTTGGTGGAGAAGAGGGAAGGTGATAGTAGTCGTGATGATAGTGGAGGTAGTGGTAGAAGTGAGGAAAGCGGTGTTGGTTATGGTAGGGGAAAGAGAGGCAGTGGTTGTAGGGAAGGGGGGGCGGTGAGGGTGATTGTAGGGGACGGAGAAGCAGTGGTGGTCATATTAGGGGACGGATAGTCAGTGCTGGTGATGGTAGGGGAGGGAGAGGCACTGATGGTGGTGATGGTAGGGGAGGGAGAGGCAGTGGTGGTGATGGTAGGGGGGGGAGGCCGTCGGGGTGATGGTAGGGGAAGGAGGGAAGGAATGGAAGTGGTGTTGGTGATAGTAGGGGAGGTAGAGGCAGTAGTGGTTGTGGTAGGGGAGGGATAGGCAGTGGTGGTGATGATAGTAGAGAGGCAGTGGGGGTGATGATGGTAGGGGAGAAGAGGAAGTAGTGGTGGTGATGGTAGAGGAGGGAGAGGAAGTGGTGGTGGTGATGGTAGGGAGGGAGAGGCAGTGGTAGTTATGGTACTGGAAGAGAGGCAGTGGTGATGATAGGATAGAAGAGGGAGTGGTGGTGATGGTAGGGGAGGGATTGGCAAAAGTGATGATGGTAGTGTAGGGAGAGGCAGTGGTGGTGATGGTGAGAGAAGGATAGGCAGTGGTGATGATGGTAGTGGACTGAGAGGCAGTGGTGATGATGGTAGTGGAGGGAGAGGCAGTGGTGGTGATGGTGAGAGAAGGATAGGCAGCGGTGATGATGGTAGTGGACTGAGAGGCAGCGGTGATGATGGTAGTGGACTGAGAGGCAGTGGTGATGATGGTAGTGGAGGGAGAGGCAGTGGTGGTGATGGTGAGAGAAGGATAGGCAGTGGTGATGATGGTAGTGGACTGAGAGGCAGTGGTGATGATGGTAGTGGAGGGAGAGGCAGTGGTGGTGATGGTGAGAGAAGGATAGGCAGCGGTGATGATGGTAGTGGACTGAGAGGCAGTGGTGATGATGGTAGTGGACTGAGAGGCAGTGGTGATGATGGTAGTGGAGGGAGAGGCAGTGGTGATGATGGTAGTGGAGGGAGAGGCAGTGGTGGTGATGGTGAGAGAAGGATAGGCAGCGGTGATGATGGTAGTGGACTGAGAGGCAGTGGTGATGATGGTAGTGGAGGGAGAGGCAGTGGTGGTGATGGTGAGAGAAGGATAGGCAGCGGTGATGATGGTAGTGGACTGAGAGGCAGTGGTGATGATGGTAGTGGACTGAGAGGCAGTGGTGATGATGGTAGTGGAGGGAGAGGCAGTGGTGGTGATGGTGAGAGAAGGATAGGCAGCGGTGATGATGGTAGTGGACTGAGAGGCAGTGGTGATGATGGTAGTGGACTGAGAGGCAGTGGTGATGATGGTAGTGGACTGAGAGGCAGTGGTGATGATGGTAGTGGACTGAGAGGCAGTGGTGATGATGGTAGTGGACTGAGAGGCAGTGGTGATGATGGTAGTGGACTGAGAGGCAGTGGTGATGATGGTAGTGGACTGAGAGGCAGTGGTGATGATGGTAGTGGACTGAGAGGCAGTGGTGATGATGGTAGGGAAAGAAGAATTCTAGATGTTATTTTGGTGAAGATGGTAGTTATAGTAGTGATGGTAGTGACAGTTGTGCTAGTAATTATGTACCACAGTAGCAATATTCCGATGGTAGTGGTGGTAGTAGCAGTTATACCACAGAGTTTATAGGGGTGATGGTAATGATTATACTACAGTGATTACAGTGATGGTATTGATGATAGTAGTTTCACTACAGTGGTTATTATTCTGATGGTCGTGATGGTGGTAGTAGTTATAATACAATGGTTATTGTGATGATGGTAGTGATGGTGGTAGTAGTTACACTACAAAGGTGTTGATGGTGGTGGTGCCAATAGTGAAAGAAGTGGAGGTAGTAGTTAACTTTAATAGTAGTGGTAATGTTAACAGTAGTAGTACTGGTGGTAAGGGTAATAATGGAAATAGTTGCGCATCACTAGAGACATTACTAGTGGCAGAGTGTCGCAGTAGATACTGACGTGAGAGCAGTTGCTGCAGTATATGAGGTAGTCGATGTAGTAGTAGATGTGGTAGTAGATGTGTTATCGTAGATGAAGCAGTAGATATGGTAGTAGATGTGCTGAAATTCATGTGTTGTAGTACATGTGTTGTAGTACTACATGTGTTTCCTCAAGAAATAAAACAGTGGACGCCTCTTCTGACAAATATTACACCTTCCTTGTAGCCTTAAATTTCAAACTTAGCAAATAGCCTCAGAAGTCAATCTCTGGTAGATTACGAAGAATAAAAAGATTATCCAACTCTCCTTTATAACTCGCTAACATGTAAGCTGTCCCAGTTATATATTATTTATTGTTATTATTATACGAGGTCTGAGTTTCTCGATTTCCTCTGCTATATAATTTTGTTATGTGAAGCTGGAAGCTTAACATTTTGTGTGGCCGGCAGCTTATTTTATGTGAGGATTACAACTGACCCGTGGTCAACTTATTTATAAATTTGAGAATGATTAAAGATTTACAGTAGGACCAACTCGAAGCTCAATTGAGTAAATATGTAAAAAGATTAAAATAAATGAAAGTAACGACTTTAAAGGGAGATGTAACTAGAGATTTGATGACGGTGTACAATGTACTCTGGATTAGACAGGGAAGAACTCTACAGACTGGTTGCAGTGCGAGGCGCTGGGGCGATGAGACATAGTTTGAGGCAAAAAAAAAAAAAAGTAGATGAACCACAGGAATGTTAGTAATCATTCTTTAATCTCAGGTTGGTAAGTGAAATGAACTAATTAAGGAAGTGGTGAAGGCAAAATCCATACACAGCTTAAAGAGTAGGCATGATAAGGTACAAGTGACTACGAACCAATATGAGCAGCCAAATGTACCCTAAAAAGAGAGGGGTGGGGGACCAGGAGCTGAGATTCAACCCACAAGCATAACGTGGTGAGTACAAGTATTATAGCACACACACACCTCTGCAGCATATGTTGGTTAGGCAAACCCAAGATTAGTTAGTTTTAAGGAGCCTCAACAAATAATCAAGGCCATCTTGACATATGTATCACTATCAAAGAACCCACACCTGATCAAGTATGTTAAGAAACTGGAAAAACTTCTGTGGTTGTAACGAGGTTAATCCCGGAGCTAGCCCTGATGACATTACAGAAGGACCAGGGGTGGTATAATAAGGATGTACAAAATACTCAAAGGAACAGATAGGATGGACAGCTTTTCAGATGCGAAAAACGGGTATACGAAGACATAGTTAGATCTTGAAAACACAAGTGAGTCACAGTGATGTCAAGAAGTTTCTCTTGAACCTCAGAGTCTCCAGGAAGTGAAATTTTCTGGAAAGTAAGTTTACTGAAGTAGGATCTAAATTCAGCATATGGTGAAGGTATGATCAAGTTTATAATGCCAGGAGAGAGTGACTCCAGCAGTGATCTGAGTAAGAAGCGACGCCAGAAGCTGAGATTTGACCTCTGCAAACACAATTAGAAGAGTGAAAATAGGTGAGGCGAATACACATACACATATATGCAGTGTACTGGAAAATGAAACTAAAAGGAAAATCACCGAATGAGATGATGGAGTATCTACCTGGAAAATGCAGGGAGGCAGAGGAGAATTTCATAACCAGGAGAAGAATTAAGAAAAAGAGAAAGTGATGAAAACAAAGTGAGCCCATGGTTCAACCAAATGTGCAAAGAGGAAAAAATGTAGAAAAATGATAGAATAGAATAGAAGAGTGCTAGAAAAGTGTGCAGAATAGACAGAGACGAATATAAAAGAGTGAGAAGAGAAGCTGGACGAGAACTAGGGAGTAACAAAGCAACAAAAGACAAATATGAGCCGAAACTGTTTCGAAGTCTCATCAGGATAAAGACTACAGTTAAAGACCAGGTAGTAAGAGAAGAAGGAAGGATGGAGAGGAAGTCTGCGAGGAGTTGCACAAATGATTTAAAGTGGTGTTCTCAGTGGAAGTAGATGCAACACCAAAGGGTCCAGGAGAAAGGGTTCACCAACGTGTAATATACATTCTACTTACATAGAGGGGAAGAGGTGAGAACATTATTGAATTAATAGGATGTTTCAAAGGTAACAGGCCACGACAAAGCGCCAGTTGTCAAAGAACTGGAAGACAGTGTATGCAGTCCCAGTATTAATTAGAGGAGACAGTCAGTATCAGTGACATGTATACTATATAAGGCAGTCAAGATGATAACCAGAAGAGTAGATCTCTTAGGGAAAATTAATCATAGGTAATAACCAGCAGTAGTTTACTAATGGAAAATCTTGCTTCACAGACTTTTTCAAGTTCTATGATAATGTAACTGAAGTGATGGATGAGAACACGGGAAGGTGAGCTACATATTCTTGGACCGCAAGATGGCATTTGATGCTTTACAAGAGACCGTGACAAACCTTAATCAGGCAGAAATAACAGGGAATGCACTGAAGTAGGCAAAGAGTGACTGTCAGAGAAGAAACGTTATAATGAGAAATTGTAACAAACGGTTTCCACAAGGATCAATATGAAGACCTGTACTGTTTCTGATATATGTGAATGACATGAGAAAACAGTCAGATGTGTTCCTGTTTGCAGATGATGTTAAATAAATAAAGAGAATAAAACCTGGTGAGGACCAGGAATGATTACAAATGGACCTGAGCAAACTGCAGAATTAGTCAGACAAGTGACAACTGGTATTCATCACTGTAAATGCAAGGTTGTGAAAATTAAGGAAGAGATAAGAAGACCGGAAACTGAGCATAAAGTAGGGAGATTGAAGCTGCAGAAAATGACACGCAGAGAAAAACCTAAATGTAAACATAGTGCCGAGCATATCTCCAAGTCACACATTAACCGAATAACCTCTGCTACAAGTGCTCATTTGGCACATTCAAGAGTTGTTTCCAGGAATCTCAACGGCGTCATTCACGGCCTGGCAAATGATAAATGTCAGGCCCATCTAGAGGTATACATCTCGAGAATGTAACTCTCACCAGATAAGCCATATTAAGAAACTGGAGAAAGTGTAGAAGCATACGGCGAGATTTAGCTCTGGAGCCCAAGGAATGAGATATGAGGAGAGGCTGAAGGAATTGAGGCTGTCGTCATGACAGGATAGAATAACCAAGTGAGACATGATAACGGCATACAAAATACTTAAAGACTTGATGGAATGAACAGGAATAAACTGTTCATGAGGCGGTAAACATGTACACTAGGGCACGGTAGGAGATTACCCATACGGATGTCACAAGGTTGTCAAGAAGTATTTCTTCAACTCGACGATTGTCAGAAAGTGGAATAACCTCAAGAAGTGCAGCTTGAATATATACATAGTTTTAAGAACAAGCCACAAGTGAGCAAACCCAGAATATGAAACTCGATCCTCCACCCACAAATAGGTGAGTACACACACACACACACACACACACACACACACACACACACACACACACACACACACACACACACACACACACACACACACACGCACACAATAAAATACAGAATTATTTAATCATTTAATCAGTAATGGCTTGCTCATAGCAACCTGAGGGGGTTAAGATAAAGGAGATGGTGGAACTTCATGTCTGGACAACCACACTTTAAAATTTCTGGCGTAGCCGGAGACATTATAGCTTGGGTCCGGATCTTGGACACGGGAAGAATAATGTTTGTAAAAATCTGCTTCCTCTTATTTGAGTCTTTCAGTACAAGCCTCCACCAATATTTCCAGCAAATTGCATCAGAGTCTCGTACACTTAAGACGCGGTATATTATAATATGTATACGAATGGTACACACTACCGACAAGTTGAAAAATTAGACACATGTGCAACATCTGGGTATCGTTATTGTAGACGTTTCGCCATCCAGTGGCTTTATCAACACAAATTCAAGGATATAATGAAAGACAGACGAACTATATATAGATGTTACATATGTATCTAATTTTTCATATAATATACTATATTTACAAGTATTTATGTTATAACATATTAGGATACGTTTTATTTGTTTTAGATGACCTTTACTCTAAGAGCATGGCTTAAATGAGTATATATAGGTAAGGTTATGCGTACATTGTGCTGTCTATGGAGGCGGTGCACGGTTCGTCGGGTCGAGTCCTGGCCTGCCACAGTTTGGTAAATGATATGTACGTAGTATATACACGCAAAATAATCGGTATGGAAAAATATTTAATTTCCAAGCGCATTCGTAATTTCTCATATTACTAAGGAATTGTAAAATAGCAGAAGGCTTATAAGGCTGAAATATCACCTCAGATATGACCTGACATCTCACTCAGCAGGCTGAGTGTGGGGGTGTAGTAAAGGTTCGGTCAGGTCACATGTCAAGTAAAAATTTGTAAGTGACATGTCAGGCATTCCTTAAATACCTCCCAAATTTTATTAATTATAAACTAATCAAATTTATATAACCCTGAACTAATATCCACATTAAAATCAATATTATTTGTTAAGAAACTTGATTCGATAATATTTCTCTACCATGAACCTGTTTGATACAACTTTCTCAGGCATCTGAAATCTATTTGGTGGTTAAAATCCCACATGAATAAACAGAACATTAGACTCTTGTGCAGTTATAATGCACTAATTATGCTGCAGTAATCATACTTATATTTTAAAATTCCTAAGTAGAGAAGGTATATCAAGATTTTCATGGTAAGGGCGAAGCAATGTATTCTTGGTTGAATATGAGTGTTTTTATTTCCTGCTAGTTTACAAAATTTGTCAGTTAAGCTTTTTAGGTATAATAGATCATTCGCTATATAAAAAATCTATGAACTCTGGGCTGCAAATACGCAAAGCTCTCAAAAACATGGATGAGAATACAAAAAGTTTAACTCTGTCACTGAACAATTAATTTTGCCCCAATCGGAAGTCTATAAGGCGATAGTGTTATTTTCAGCAGGATCTGCAGGAGGTTACACTGGAATTCGACCACAACACCTCAAAGATATGGTAAATCCAGTACTGGGCACATCTTCATCAATTCTTCTCACCGAGTTAACAACTTTTGCCAACAACTGCCTGGCTGGGCGAATCCCAGATGAAATTAAACCTTTCTGTTCTGGAGCCTCATTATGCGTTTTGAAGAAGGATGGGGGAATCAAACCAATTGCTGTTGGTAACACTTTTCGCCGTCTCGTTGCCAAAGCAGCAATAAGAAACATTCGCCTAGAAGCTGCCAGTTTACTCCAGCCACACCAACTGCGCTTTGGGGTCTCTCAAGTAAGTGAAGCCGCAGCTAATGCGACAAAGGCCTACATCAGGGATCTACCAGAAGTAAAGGCCGTAGTCATACTCGACTTTAGAAATGCCTTTAATGTGGTGAAAAGAGATGCGGTCTTGCCTGCCGATCGAAATCGGTTCCCCAGTCTCTTTTCCTTCATTTCAGCTGGCTACAGAAAACCCTCAATTCTTTTGTTTGGTGAACACGAAATTCCCTCATTAGAAGGTGTTTAGCAAGGTGATCCACTCGATCCACTTCTCTTCTGCTTGGCAGTAAGAGAACTAACTTCCAGCCTATGCAGCGAGCTCAGCATCTGGTACCTGGATGATGGCACTCTGGCAGGTACTGAAGAGTCCCTGCTAGAGAACTTGGACACGGATCTTGGAATCCCTGGTGAATCCCTCCAATTGTGAAATCATCACAGTGAACCGGGAAATAATCAGAGCTGTGCGAACAATCCTCCCTGAAATCTCTATTACCACTCCATCCAACTGTACCCTCTTGGGAGCACTGCTGGGTCATCAGGCCATCGACACGGTCCTAAAGGACAAACTGAATAACCTGAAGAGAATGGAGGAGAGAATAAGCGATCTTGATGCCCATGATGCCCTGTATCTCCTCACAAGGTGCCTTACTCTGCCGAGACTCACCTACTTCCTGAGGTGTGCACCCTCTTTTGACAACCCAACACTCGACGAACATGACTAACTTCCGAGATCAGTCTTTAAGAAGGCACTGAATCTGCCAGTGAAAGATCAGTAATGGGATCAGGCAACCCTCCCAGTGCGACTGGGAGGTATAGGGGTGCGCAAAGCAACTCAGGTAGCTTTACCAGCATTTCTGTCTTCGTGTTTGGCTTCCAGTGATTAAGTCAAGGAGATTGTCCCCAAACATATGAGAGACGCAGTAGGAGCTCAAGACCCCAGGTTCATTGAAGCAGCCATGCGGTGGGACATCCTTGCAGACTCTTCCAGTAGACCAGCTACTCCCAAAGAACACATACAATCCCACTGGGATAAACCAATCATGGAAAAAATCGCCAACACAATGCTCACCAACGTTTAAGGAAAGCGCTGAAGGCACCACATTCCAGAGATTTCCTTCTAGCTGTTCCCAATTCCTTCCTGGGCACTCGACTCGCCCCACGGACCATTCGGATTGGTGTTGCTTTTCGCCTAGCCTCCTCTAAACTCATCGAACGTAGCTGTATTTGCGGCAGGGCGACGGCTGATCAATTTGGACTTCATGGTCTCGCGTGTCACACATCAGAAGGGAAGTATGCTAGATATGAGGAGGTCAATAACATCATAAAGAGAAGTCTCACCAAAGCCCGTTGCCCAGCTCAACGGGTACCCCAGGTACTGAGGTCTGACAGAAGTCAAAAGCGTACTGATGGAGCCATTATGCTACCCTGGAAGGATTGTACGTAGATTGCCTGGGGCAACACGTGTGCCGCCACATTGGCAGACACCTACTTGCCATACTCCGTAGCTGAAAGGGGTGGAGCTACCAGCCACAGGAAAACCGAGAAGACCCGCAGATATGAAGGCCTTCCACCTTGCCATAACTTCATCCCAATAGGGTCAGAGACTCTTAGAGCATGGGGGCAAGTGTGCTCTAAAGTTCCTCAAAGAGCTGGGTGAAAAACTCATTATAGAAACCAAGAACCACAGGGCGGCCAGCTTCCTTTTTCAGAGACTTAATGTTGCAATCCAGAGGGAAAATGCCTGCAGCATTCTGCCACACGGCCCACCGCCGGGGAGCTGGATGAAGTCTTCAAGATGTATAGCTCTGAGATGTTGTCTTTGTTGATCTACTTTCTATTGTATTTTTGTCAATGTATTTTGTCTTTAATTAAATAAAGTCTACATAGAATGTAGAATATAGGGGGGTGGTAGGAAAAGACAATATTCAAACAGCTTTGGGAAGAACCTTGAGTTTTCCTCGAAGCAAGCTTATCCTTTTGTCTAAAGATGAGGGTCCCCAGTCTTGTTCCAGAGTATATATATATATATATATATATATATATATATATATATATATATATATATATATATATATATATATATATATATATATATATATATATATATATATATATATATATATATATATATATATATATATATATATATATATATATATATATATATATATATGTCGTGCCGAATATGTAAAACTGGCCAATTAGCAAGAACTCATATAAAATTAAGTCCTTTCTGAAATTTTCTCTTGTACGTTTAAAGATATATTTTTTTCATTAATGTTAATGTAAAAAAAAAATAATTTTGCACCAAAGGAATCTTAGAAAACTTACATAACCTTATTATAACAAGAACAATTTATTTTAGCCTAACCCAACTAAATATATTTTAGATTTGTTTACAGTAATTTAATACTAAACAAACACAGTGAAATATATTTTTTTTCGTTAGGTTCATAATGATTTTGGAGAAATTATTACATACACAAATTTTCGCTTGTCCTATATGGCAAGATGAGCGTTGCTATTTAAGCCAAGATCGCAAGTTCTGCCTATTCGGCACGGCATATATATATATATATATATATATATATATATATATATATATATATATATATATATATATATATATATATATATATATATATATATATATATGCAAAACAACCACTCTGAAAGAATAGAGAAATTCCAAGCGCTTTCGTGACTACTCACATTATCAAGGAACTATGAAAGTGAAGCATCCAAGGAAGCTATATAAGGGGGTCCGGCCAGCACCTCACTATCAGATCCCACAACGGTTAAACACGTGACGCACGGCGAGCCAACTTGGATAGGTCCTTTGCAAAACTCACCCCCAAGCTATTTATTTGTCCAGTGTATTATTAAATTCTTCCCAAATTCTATTAATTATAAATGGATCTAATTTATATAAACCAAAGGAAATATTCATATTATTGTCAAAACTGCTTTTTATGAAACAAGATTCAATTATATTCCTGTCGACCATGGACTTGCTTGATACTACTTTCTCAACTTTTTGAAAGTAGTATCAAGCAAGTCCATGGTCGACAGGAATATAATTGAATCTTGTTTCATAAAAAGCAGTTTTGACAATAATATGAATATTTCCTTTGGTTTATATAAATTAGATCCATTTATAATTAATAGAATTTGGGAAGAATTTAATAATACACTGGACAAATAAATAGCTTGGGGGTGAGTTTTGCAAAGGACCTATCCAAGTTGGCTCGCCGCGCGTCACATGTTTAACCGTTGTGGGATCTGATAGTGAGGTGCTGGCCGGACCCCCTTATATAGCTTCCTTGGATGCTTCACTTTCATAGTTCCTTGATAATGTGAGTAGTCACGAAAGCGCTTGGAATTTCTCTATTCTTTCAGGATGACTTAAGAAATCGTAATGACACGATTGCAAATAAACCATACCCCCGGCCGGGATTGAACCCGCGGTCATAGAGTCTCAAAACTCCAGCCCGTCGCGTTAGCCACTAGACCAGCTAGCCACAATAAGATTCATCCAACTAGGTATATTTCTGCACCATAGGAAAGTTAGCACAGGCACCTCTGTGACCACAACTGCAAGTTTTTACAGACGAATCTCCAGCTAGCGTGGCCGTGACGAACTCTAGCTCAAGTCCCTTCACTGCCGTCAACATGACTTAAGAAATCGTAATGACACGATTGCAAATAAACCATACCCCCGGCCGGGATTGAACCCGCGGTCATAGAGTATCAAAACTCCAGCCCGTCGCGTTAGCCACTAGACCAGCTAGCCACAATAAGATTCATCCAACTAGGTATATTTCTACACCATAGGAAAGTTAGCACAGGCACCTCTGTGACCACAAATGCAAGTTTTTACAGACGAATCTCCAGCTGGCAGTGAAGGGACTTGAGCTAGAGTTCGTCACGGCCACGCTAGCTGGAGATTCGTCTGTAAAAACTTGCAGTTGTGGTCACAGAGGTGCCTGTGCTAACTTTCCTATGGTGTAGAAATATACCTAGTTGGATGAATCTTATTGTGGCTAGCTGGTCTAGTGGCTAACGCGACGGGCTGGAGTTTTGATACTCTATGACCGCGGGTTCAATCCCGGCCGGGGGTATGGTTTATTTGCAATCGTGTCATTACGATTTCTTAAGTCATGTTGACGGCAGTGAAGGGACTTGAGCTAGAGTTCGTCACGGCCACGCTAGCTGGAGATTCGTCTGTAAAAACTTGCAGTTGTGGTCACAGAGGTGCCTGTGCTAACTTTCCTATGGTGTAGAAATATACCTAGTTGGATGAATCTTATTGTGGCTAGCTGGTCTAGTGGCTAACGCGACGGGCTGGAGTTTTGAGACTCTATGACCGCGGGTTCAATCTCGGCCGGGGGTATGGTCTATTCTTTCAGAGTGGTTGTTTTGCATATTTTGAAATCACCTGTTTACTGTGATCTTATTGCATATATATATATATATATATATATATATATATATATATATATATATATATATATATATATATATATATATATATATATATATATATATATATATATATATATATATATATATATATATATATATATATATATATATATATATATATATATATATATATATAAGGGAAGGGGACAAAAGAGTTTGTAAAAATTATAGAGGAATAAGTTTACTGAGTATACCAGGAAAAGTGTACGGTAGGGTTATTATTGAAAGAACTAGAGGTAAGACAGAATGTAGGATTGCGGATGAGCAAGGAAGTTTCAGAGTGGGTAGGGGATGTGTAGATCAAGTGTTTACATTGAAGCATATATGTGAACAGTATTTAGATAAAGGTAGGGAAATTTTTATTGCATTTATGGATTTAGAAAAAGCATGTCATTGAGTGGATAGGAGAGCAATGTGGCAGATGTTTCAAGCATATGGAATAGGTGGTAAGTTACTAAATACTGTAAAGAGTTTTTATGAGGATAGTGAGGCTCAGGTTAAGGTGTGTAGAAGAGAGGGAGAATACTTCCCGGTAAAAGTAGGTCTTAGTGTTCGGGAGAAGGCTCGGATTAAATTATAGGGAATTAAATACAAAATGGGAAGTGACACAGTTACTTTTTGCTGATGATACTGTGCTTATGGGAGAATCTAAAGAAAAATTGCAAAGGTTAGTGGACGAATTTGGGAGTGTGTGTAAAGGTAGAAAGTTGAAAGTGAACATAGAAAAGAGTAAGGTGATGAGGATATCAAATGATTTAGATAAAGAAAAAATGGATATCAAATTGGGGACGAGGAGTATGGAAGAAGTAAACGTTTTCAGATATTTGGGAGTTGACGTGTCAGCAGATAAATTTATGAAGGATGAGGTGGAGACATAAAATGTTATCTATGAAGGCAAAGAAGGAAGTGTATGAAAGTATAGTAGTACCAACACTCTTATATGCGTGTGAAGCTTGGGTTGTAAATGCTGCAGCGAGGAGACTGTTGGAGGCAGTGGAGATATCCTGTTTAAGGGCAATGTGTGGTGTAAATATTATGCAGAAAATTCGGAGTGTGGAAATTAGGAGAAGGTGTGTGGTTAATAAAAGTATTAGTCAGAGGGCTGAAGAGGGGTTGTTGAGGTGGTTTGGTCATTTAAAGAGAATGGATCAAAGTAGAATGACATGGAGAGCGTATAAATCTGTAGGGGAAGGAAGGCGGGGTAGGGGTCATCCTCGAAAAGGTTGGAGGGAGGAAGTAAAGGAGGTGTTGTGGGCGAGGGATTTGGACTTCCAGCGTGCGTGAGCGTGTTAGATAGGAGTGAATGGAGACGAATGGTATTTGCGACCTGACGATCTGTTGGAGTGTGAGCAGGGTAATATTTAGTGAAGGGATTCAGGGAAACCGGTTATTTTATATAACCTGACTTTAATCCTGGAAATGGGAAGTACAGAGCCTGCACCCTAAAGGAGGGGTTTGGGATATTGGCAGTTTGGAGGGATATATTGTGTCTTTTTATACGTAAATACTTCTAAACTGTTTATTCTGGTCATCTCTGCAAAAACAGTGATTATGTGTGAGTGAGGTGAAAGAGTAGAATGATGATGAAAGTATTTTCTTTTTGGGGATTTCTTTCTTTTTGGGTCACCGCCGGTGGGAGACGGCCGACTTGTTGAAATATATATATATATATATATATATATATATATATATATATATATATATATATATATATATATATATATATATATATATATATATATATGCAAAAAGATCACAGTAAACAGGTGATTTCAGAATATGCAAAACAACCACTCTGAAAGAATAGAGAAATTCAAACCGCTTTCGTGACTACTCACATTATCAAGGAACTATGAAAGTAAAGCATCAGAGGAAGCTATATAAGGGGTCTGGCCAGCACCTCACTATCAGATCCCACAACGGTTAAACACCTGACGCGCGGCGACCCAACTTGGATAGGTCCTTTGCACAACTCACCCCACAAACTATTCTACCCAAGAAAATTTAAAAATTATTTGTCCAGTGTATTATTAAATTCTTCCCAAATTCTATTAATTATAAATGGATCTAATTTATATAAACCAAAGGAAATATTCATATTATTGTCAAAACTGCTTTTTATGAAACAAGATTCAATTATATTCCTGTCGACCATGGACTTGCTTGATACAAATTTCTCAACATTTTGAAAATCAATTGGATGGTTAAAATCTCTTACATGAATAAATAGAGCATTGGAATCTTGTCCAGTTCTAATGCTATATTTATGTTGTTTTAATCTTAGTTCGAGATTTTTACCAGTTTGACCGTAATAAACTTTATCGCAATTTTTACAAGGAATCTTATTGACACATCCATCAACATTTTGGGGGGAATTCTTTATCAAAAGTTTTTTTACTGTATCAAGATTTTTGAATACAACTTTAATATTAAAAGTCTTAAGAAGAGAAGGCATATCAACCAAGTTTTCATGGTAAGGGAGAACCAACATATTTTTAGTTGAATAAGGCTGGTTGTCCCTTTTTGGGTTGTAAAAAGTATTTCTAGCAACTTTAAATGATTTATTATTTACATTTCTCGGGTATTTCAGATCATTGGCTATTTCATAAATTTTGGATATTTCCTCATCTATGAACTCTGGACTACAAATACGTAAAGCTCTCAAAAACATTGATGAGAAAACAGACAGTTTAACTCTATTTTGATGGGAAGAATAATAGTGTACATAGGAACAGTTATTTGTAGGTTTTTTGTAAATTTTAAATTTGAATTCATTATTACTCTTAATAATTAAAACATCTAGAAAAGGAAATGAGTTATATTCCTCAAACTCAACAGTAAAGTTTATAGAATGGGCTAAGCTATTTAATTTGCATATTTTAAAATCACCTGTTTACTGTGATCTTATTGCACATATATATATATATATATATATATATATATATATATATATATATATATATATATATATATATATATATATATATATATATATATATATATATATATATATGTAGTGTTAGAGTGTTCAGCAGAAGTTTGTGGTTACAGGAAAGTGGGTGCGGGAGGGAAGAGGAGCGATTGGTGGAATGAGGATAGTGAGGCTCAAGTTAGAGTATGTAGGAAAGAGGGAAATTATTTCCCAGTAAAAGTAGGCCTTAGACAAGGATGTGTGATGTCACCGTGGTTGTTTAATATATTTATAGATAGGGTTGTAAGAGAAGTAAATGCGAGGGTCTTGGCAAGAGGCGTGGAGTTAAAAGATAAAGAATCACACATAAAGTGGGAGTTGTCACAGTTGCTCTTTGCTGATGACACTGTGCTCTTGGGAGATTCTGAAGAGAAGTTGCAGAGATTGGTGGATGAATTTGGTAGGGTGTGCAAAAGAAGAAAATTGAAAGTGAATACAGGAAAGAGTAAGGTTATGAGGATAACAAAAAGATTAGGTGATGAAAGATTGGATATCAGATTGGAGGTAGAGAGTATGGAGGAGGTGAATGTATTCAGATATTTGGGAGTGGACGTGTCAGCGGATGGGTCTATGAAAGATGAAGTGAATCATAGAAATGATGAGGGGAAAAGGGTGAGTGGTGCACTTAGGAGTCTGTGGAGACAAAGAACTTTGTCCTTTGAGGCAAAGAGGGGAATGTGTGAGAGTATAGTTTTACCAACGCTCTTATATGGGTGTGAAGCATGGGTGATGAATGTTGCAGCGAGGAGAAGGCTGGAGGCAGTGGAGATGTCATGTCTGAGAGCAATGTGTGGTGTGAATATAATGCAGAGAATTCGTAGTTTGGAAGTTAGGAGGAGGTGCGGGATTACCAAAACTGCTGTCCAGAGGGCTGAGGAAGGGTTGTTGAGGTGGTTTGGACATGTGGAGAGAATGGAGCGAAACAGAATAACTTCAAGAGTGTATCAGTCTGTAGTGGAAGGAAGGCGGGGTAGGGGTCGGCCTAGGAAAGGTTGGAGGGAGGGGGTAAAGGAGGTTTTGTGTGCGAGGGGCTTGGACTTCCAGCAGGCATGCGTGAGCGTGTTTGGTAGGAGTGAATTGAGACAAATGGTTTTTAATACTTGACGTGCTGTTGGAGTGTGAGCAAAGTAACATTTATGAAGGGGTTCAGGGAAACCGGCAGGCCGGACTTGAGTCCTGGAGATGGGAAGTACAGTGCCTGCACTCTGAAGGAGGGGTGTTAATGTTGCAGTTTAAAAACTGTAGTGTAAAGCACCCTTCTGGCAAGACAGTGATGGAGTGAATGATGGTGAAAGTTTTTCTTTTTCGGGCCACCCTGCCTTGGTGGGAATCGGCCAGTGTGATAATAAAAATAAACAAATAAATAAATAATATATATATATATATATATATATATATATATATATATATATATATATATATATATATATATATATATATATATATAACATTTGGCATATAATAAACAATAATTAGAGAGAGAGAGAAGGAGAGAAAGAGAAAGGGGAGGAGAGAAGGCGATGTACCACCTCTAATATTAACTGGGGATCCCACAGCCTCGGGTTCAAATCGCTTCAGATTTTGTCAATACTGGAAGACTTTACTCAACTGCACTGTTTACCTGGCTTTCAGATATGATTACAATTTATTTGTTTACTGAAGCTTTATTTTATACATCCTGACAGTTTCCTGGCGAAATTACTTTCGAACTGATCCACAGCATCAACGATTTGTTTTTATTTTTTTATTATGTGTCTTGATACAGTCTCAGGAGCTTGTTGTATTTGGGATTGTATTGTCACTTCTTATTGTATTTACGATTATTGTATAGATGTTGTTATTGTATTTGCTACAGCATTATGGCTGTTATTGTATTTGCGATTGTTTATAGTTATTGTTATTATTTACGATTGTTTTATAGATGTTGTTGTATTTGCGATTGTGTTATGGCTGTTATTGTATTTGCGATTGTATTATAGTTCTTGCTATTGTATTTGCGATTTTATTGTGCTGTTGTTATTGCATTTACGATTGTATTTTGGTTGTTGTTAATGTATTTGCTTTCGTATTGTGGCTATTAAGAACATAAGAACATAAGAAAGAAGGAACACTGCAACAGACCTACTGACCCATGCGGAGCAGGTCCATGTCTCCCCCCCCCTCGATTAGCCCAATTACCCACCAAGTCTGGTCACCTCCACTCAAGGAACGAGCACGGCACCAGACCCATCAGCACAAGCTAGTCAGGTCCAACTCACACCCACCCACACCCACTCAAGTATTTATCTAACCTATTTTTAAAACTACACAACGTTTTATCCTCAATAACTGTACTTGACGTGCTACTGGAGTGTGAGCAAAGTAACATTTATGAAGGTATTCAGGGAAACCGGCAGGCCGGACTTGAGTCCTGGAGATGGGAAGTACAGTGGGGTGTTAATGTTGCAGTTTAAAAACTGTAGTGTAAAGCACCCTTCTGGCAAGACAGTGATGGAGTGAATGATAGTGAAAGTTTTTCTTTTTCGGGCCACCCTGCCTTGGTGAGAATCGGCCAATGTGTTACTAAAAAAAATAAAAAAATTGTACTCGGGAGTTTGTTCCACTCATCCACAACTCTATTACCAAACCAGTGCTTTCCTATATCTTTCCTGAATCTGAGTTTTTCCAACTTGAAACCATTGCTGCGAGTCCTGTTTTGGCTGGAAATTTCCACCACGCTATTTACATCCCTTTTATTTGTTCCTGTTTTCCATTTATATATCTCGATCATATCCCCCCCCCTAATTCTACGCCTTTCGAGAGAGTGCAGATTTAGGGCCCTCAGTCTATCCTCATAGGGAAGATTTCTGATACATGGGATCATCTTTGTCATCCTCCTCTGTACGTTTTCCAGAGCATTTATATCCATTCTGTAATACGGTGAAGAGAACTGAGCAGCATAATCTAAATGAGGTCTAACCAAGGATATATAGAGTTGAAGAATAACCTGAGGACTTCTATTATTTATACTTCTAGATATGAAGCCAAGAATTCTGTTAGCTTTATTGCGAGCACTAATGCAGTGTTGTCTTGGTTTTAGATTACTACTAACCAGAACTCCTAAGTCCTTTTCGCAATCAGTAGTATTAAGATCTACATAATTTAGTTTATATGTGGCATGGTTATTTACCTGTCCAACATTTAGAACTTTGCATCTGTCAATATTGAACTGCATCTGCCACTTCTCCGACCATTGCATCAGTCTATTCAAATCATCCTGGAGTGCTAGTGATAGTAGGAGATAGCTAGGCCATCAGATAGTGCTCTAGTAGCCATATCGATGTTGGAGAAGGTTAACTTGATCATTGTAGAGGCATTGGGGATTTTGGTGATATGTTCAATCGACGCCCAGGTATTTTGTTGCTCGATAGAGGTCTTGAGATCCTCAGTCGATGAAGAAGTGACGAGTTTGTCCAGCCGTTTGACGAAAACGGAACGTTTCGCCAGCAAAAAAGGTGTAGGGGAGATGGTGAACTGTCGGTCTCTTAGGGTTTTCATAGAGGTGTCGGCCATCAGCTTCGAGGCTTCATAATCGTCAGTACAGACGACGATGAATGTGTCTTTCGTCGAGTGGATGGCTGTAAATTTAACCTGTAGGCAAGTCTTTACAGCGGCATCAAGGGCAAGTTCAGTAGAGTCATTTATTACTCCACTGTTGGGTTTAATCCTTACACGGTTTGCAAGCATCATGAAGGAGTAAGTCAGGCTCTGTTACGATGATCATAGGTTCCCCTCCCCGACGGGGATCGAAGGAACACTACTTGAGGTGAGGAGCGACTGTGTCTTACGATGATATAATCTTACTTCTGTATACCTGAAAGAACCCTTTTGGGTTAGTCTTTGAATCCCTTGCGACCTTAGCCTCATAATCTCGTTCTGCTTTTCTTATTCCTTTCTTTATTTCTCTCTTTAATTGATGGGATGGGCAGTTAAGAAATCAATATATATTGATTTCTTAGCTGCTTATCCCCTCTTTTGATACGCCTATTCGCTTCTTATGACCAGAGTCTTTGGTAAGATGGGTAAGGAAGAAGGATGGGTAAGGATAGAAATACTGGAAAAGGGTGGGAGGGGGGAATGAGGTAGGATATAAAAGGGAAGTGTCCCAACCACTTTGGTGCAATTTGAAAAGTGTACGTGTTATAATAGAAAATTCTTGAAGGGGTATAATACTAACGCATCAGTCACATAGATATAACAGATACATAGGTACATGACTCTGAATTGGTAGTAGATATACAAGTTGCAATTGCTTTTTTTTTTTTTCTTTTTTTTGCGATTGCATAACGAATATTTAAACATCAAGGCAAGGAGGTAATTGTCTGCAGAACTCATGAAGAATTACTTGACGTTAGCTTCTTTCAAGGTGGTGTCCCGCCATAGTAAATGTAGCGAGTTTATATCAGTAGATTGTTATACAAGATATCTCCCTAATTAGGGGCGATAATTTTCTTAGTAGACATAGAAGGGTTCTGGTGTTACCCAATCATCTTCATCTGCAGGAGGTTGCTCAAGATCATTGGTCGATGGTAATCGTCTTTTTGGATAAAGCGACGCACACTGTGGGAGAGTCATTCTTTGGGTCCTGTGAGGAGGAGTATTAATGATATAGTCAGTGGTATTTTCAACTTGGAGAGGATGTTCTCTATCTGGTATGTAGAGTTCTTGCATTGCATAGAGTTGTCTCTTCTTCAGCTTATCAAGGCGTACATTTAAGGCAGTAATATCCTGTTGTACGTGCAAATCTGCCATTTTGACTCTGTCTCTCCTCCTGGTATCCGTAATAAAGCGGAGAGCTCTATTCTGGACCCGTTGCAACCGTAGCATGTTGGTCTTTGTTGTTAATGACATTGGGACACATGGGTATTCGAGTATAGGTCTTATTATCATTTTATACAGATGTTTTTTGGCATATGGGGGGGGGGCTTGATTAAATCTAAAGAGACTGCTAAGACCGGCTTTGGCTATGTTGATCTTTTTATTGACGTGAGATGTTGAGTGGAGCAGCCTGTCTATTTCATATCCCAAGATCTTGTTAGGATTTCTAATGGCTACAGGTGTACCTCTGATGGAGATACCCCCTTTATCTTCGATGGTTGATGCTAAACATCCTATTTTGCTAATCAGGACTTTGTCAGGGTTGGTCGTAATTCTCCATTTCTTTTCCCAGTTGGATGTTCGACTAAGTTCAATATTCATTTTTTCTATGACTCTTTCATATTTGTATTTTCCTGTTACCGGAGTTGACGAGACGACATGGATAACATCATCTGCAAATTGCGTTATAATTGTATCATTAAACTCTGGTTGAGGAAGATCATTCACATAAATATTGAATAGAATTGGACTAAGACAAGAACCTTGTGGGACACCAGCTGTCGGTATAAAAGGCTCTGTTGACTTGCCATGAAACGTAGGAATAATTTTTCTTTGAGTTAAGAAGTTATATATAAATCTGAGAAAGGTCCAGTTATGGTCTGGTAGGTCAATAAGTTTGTATATAAGACCATCATGCCATAAGCTATCAGAAGCTTTATGAACATCTCTGGTGGCAATTAGGGCAAGATTGTCCTGATGTTTCAGGCTCGCTACTGTATCAAAAATAATATTTATTGCATGATGAGCACCTCTATGTGTCCTAAAGCCAAACTGTTTTTCGGTAAAAAGGTGATTAAACTCCATATAGTAGTTCAGTCTGTTGGAAATTATCTTTTCTAGAACTTTCCCAATGACTTCAAGTAAGGATATAGGTCTATAGTTTCCTGGTTGATGAATGTCTTTATTGGGTTTAGTAAGAAAGATCATCCTAGCAGTCTTAAAAACAGCTGGAAAATGTCCGGAGGCCAAGATGGCATTAAAAATATTAACCAAAGACTGTTTACAATTTCTGGGTAGGAACTTTATTTGTTTCATTGTTATCCCAGAGAGACTAGGGGCTCTATTTCGCATGCTTCCAATAACCTGACTCATGTCAAGTAGTGTAATAGGTCTAGTAAGCGGGTGGGTATCTTCAAGAGTTGATGTATCGATGGAAGGTAGTGGTTGTAGATCATCCAAGTTCTCATCTCTCCATTCATTTACCAACTGATAGTGATTATTATTAAATCGACGACTGTTATTGTGGGAGAGAATTTTCTCCCATACATCACCCATCAAATTAGCCTGGTCCTGTGGATCGTCAAGTTTAATCTCAACCTCTTCATCGTCATCATCAGTGAAGGTATGAATTAGGTAGCTAGGAGCCTTGTGCTTTGCACCTAAAAGTTGCTGAATCTTAATCCAAAAATTTTCAGGCTTTCGTTTATACTGATTAGCATTTAGAACTAGCACTTTCCATAAGTCACGTTTGTGATGACTGATCATGTTAATTAATTCATGCCTCAATCAATGTAATGTAGCTACTGGTGGTTGCCGCGTTTGAAGATGCCTTCAGCATTCTGTTTGATAATTTCTCATAACGTCTCTAATTCCCCTAGTAGGTTTATATTGTTGGTAGATCTTTGTGGAAGCTAATTGGCAAGTTGCATAAGTAGCATCAATTATTCGATTGTGAAGGGACCTGATCGCGTCGCCAATTGCATTGGAAGGTAGATTTTCCAACGACACAATTTCATCTTCACCCAGAAATGCCCTGAAGGGGTCAAATCCTAGGGTATGGAGATTGGGTTTAGGAGGTACAGGTATTCTAAATGGAGAAGTTTGTAGTTGTATTATAACAGGGATATGGTCAGATCCTACGTTTACACCAGGAGAGATACGGAAATGAAAGAGGTCACAATCTCTGTTTGTCAGGACTATATCTGGTGTCCCTGGATGAGGACCAATATACGATTTAAAGAATGGGCCTTGAAATGACAAGTTTCTGGCTGTCATAATATTAAATAGTTGTTTTCCTTTCAAGTCGCCCAGTGGAATACCAGCTCCACAGTTGAAGAGGGCAGGGTGATGAGCATTAAAATCTCCCGCTAGAATTGTTGGAATATTTCTGCTTAATTTAACCCTATACCAGGCCGTGCCTCATATTTGAGCAGATGCAACAATTGCAACCTATATTGTGACAGTATATGCAATTCTAAGACATATTTATTTGTGATCATTTTTTGAGTTTATTTATTTTTGGGCCATAAGATGCCCTTTTTGGCCATATCAAATATGAGGCACTCCCCAACAATGGTTAAACTGTAGGTGACAGATCAGGCATCAAATTTGATGCAAGCCTGACAAAGGCATTTGTCTAAAAGAATCATAACAGCTTCTATAACTGACAATTAAAGGCATAAATTTACATTTAAGATTTAGTCATCAACAACTTGGGTAAACAAAAGGCACAGAAACTTGATTTCAATAAATTTAACACATTTTTAGTAATTGACATTTTATAAAAAATTGAAAAAAATGTTACAAAAATATTATCAGAGGAATTTAAGCATGTTGTTGCTTATGGAATTCCAGGAAACAATTCCTCATTGAATTTAGACATAAATTAACCTTGCAGAAGGAACAAGCAAAGGAAGAGTAGGTCCTCTTGTTCTTGGTGTTGCAATGTTTACATGAAAGCCTCTTTGCAGAAACTCGCCAGTGTGTTTGTGTTTCATCAAATATTGTATCATGAGGCCTTTTTCTATGCCAATTGGGAATGTCATCAAGTGAAGAAGACCATGAAGTTGAACAACTTGGAGATCTCAGGCTCCTTGGGATTCCATTGACTTTCTTGCAGAATGGGAGATGGAAAACCGAAATTCCTTGAGGTTCATGCATTTCTCTTTCAAAGCACCACAGTCATGCCTGTACAACAACCAGCCATTGACACAACAAAGATCAATGATATATCCAAAGAGCCTCATGTACCAGCGTTTTGCTTTGAGTGGAGACTTGTAGAGATGCACCAACATATCATTCTTATCTATGCCCCCATATGGGCATTATAATTCTTTATCACTGCAGGACAGTCAACTTCCACCTTTTGTTTGAGCTCCTTGCTGTACCTCTTTATCTTTGCCACTGGGTTGATGCCAATATCATTAGTCAGTAAAGTAACAACCTTACTGTCTTTCCGATGTACAGCAAGGACACCATCCAATGAACAGTAATCCATAGCACTCCTTTTCACCTTTGTTTTTTCCATGTCATTGACAGACATAAGTGGTGGTTTTCCAATTCTGCTGTCCCTTGCAGTGCCTGTGTACCTGCAATTGAATGTAGCATGCAGATATTTCACTAGAGGCAAACTGGTAAAGAAGTTATCTGCATAAATTGCACTGGTCTTTGTGTGGTCCATAGTCTTTGCAAGGCAAATAACAACCTTGGAACTTATAGGCATTTTCTTCTCCTCCTCTGTGTTGGTACCTCATGTTCATAGTCAAGTAATGGAGTATTTGTTATGTCAAGAGAGAAGAACTCAGAGTTGCTAAACTGGAGATACGGCGATTAACGGAGGAGAACAAGAGGATTCGTAGTAATCCTCCTGTTGTGAGTCCCCAGGTTAAGAGGGGAGCTTGGTCAGTGGCCGGGCAACATGGAACCAAGCTGAAGATTAAGAAAACGGTTGGAGAGGCAGAAACAACGAGAAACCAGAAGACTACCGTGGAAACTTCCAACTCATTCTCGGTGCTACCTGACGAATGTGAGTGTTCTACTGGGAATGCCACAACGAGCACCAAGGAAGCATTGGCAGACGTGAGTGAGACATCCCTAGAAACCCCAACGAAGACCATCGAGAACGTCATGACGAATTCTACAAGTGGTGTAATGCTACCTGGCGAATGTGAGTCGACTACTCGGAGCATCACTACGGACGACGCCAAGGAAGGTAAAAACATTGTTGTTGTTGGGGATAGCCAGATTAGGTACATGGATAGGGCATTCTGTTTGAAGGATAGGAGTAGGAGGCAGAGAGTGTGTTTTCCTGGGGCTGGGATGAAGGATATTGTTAGCCGTCTGGATGACATCATGAGAGGTAATGGGAGCAATCCTATTATCTGTCTCAGTGCTGGAGGCAACGATGTTGGCAGACGTAGGAGTGAGGACCTGATTAGCAGGTATAGGTCAGCAATAGAGATAATTAGGAAGAAGGGTGGGAAACCTGTCATATGTGGCATTTTGCCAAGGAGAGGAGTTGGAAATGAATGGTTGTCCAGAGCAATTGGTGTCAATTGCTGGCTGGACAAATACTGTAAGGAAAATGTGGTAACATTCATTGACAACTGGGACCTCTTCTACGGCAGAAATGACATGTATGCCAGGGATGGGGTTCACTTGTCTAGGTGTGGGGTGGGAGCACTGGCCAACACAGTGGAGGGAGCTGTTAGGTCTTTAAACTAGGAATAGTTAGTGGTATGGGTTTTGGCGGGAAAACTGTGAAGTCGCAGGGTAGTAACATGAGTACTAGGAGAACTAGTAATAGGCAAAATGAGGAGGATATTGGAAAGCCATTGGCACCAATTGACAATGACAGTAATAGGTTTAGTGGAATAACAGAAAGGAGCAGGAAGGGTAAAGAGATAGGAGGGTCCTTAAGTATATATTACACAAATAGTCGCAGTGCTAGGAATAAGATGGACGAGTTGAGACTAGTTGCTAGTGCAGGTAACATAGATGTATTTGCCATTACTGAGACGTGGTTTAATTCAAAAAGTCGGGACATGCCTGCAGAATGTCACATTCAGGGTTTTAAATTGTTCCAAGTAGATAGAAGTATCGGGAAGGGGGGTGGGGTGGCACTGTATGTCCGAGATCGCTTGAACTGTTGCATAAAAACGGGTATTAAGTCTGAAGTAACACATACAGAGTCTGTTTGGATAGAATTTTCAGAGGGGCATGAAAAATTAATTTTAGGTGTGATATACCGTCCCCCAAATTTAGATAGGGACCAGGGGAGACTACTATGGGAGGAAATTGTTAGGGCCACAAGGCACGATAATGTAGTAATTCTAGGAGACTTTAACTTTAGTCATATTGATTGGAATTTCTTGACTGGGAATTTAGAATCATACGATTTCTTAGAAGTAGTTCAGGATTGTTTTTTGAAGCAGTTTGTGACAGAACCTACAAGGGGTAATAACCTGCTTGACTTAGTTCTGGCAAACAATGAATCCCTTGTTAATAATTTAGAAGTTTCAGAGGAACTGGGTGCTAGCGACCACAAATCAATTACATTTAGAATTGAATGGAAGTATGATAGTAGGGATAACTCAATAACAGTCCCAGATTTTCGCTTAGCAGATTACGATGGGCTTAGAGAACACTTATCATCTGTTGACTGGGGTAATGAAGAGAGCTATCAATATGACAGTTTTCTGAACACAATACATGCTGCTCAAAGAACGTTTATCCCTTATAAGGAAATTAGATCAAATAGAAATGACCCAAAATGGATGAATAATAGGCTGAAATATCTACTAGGGCATAAGAAAGGAATTTATAGGCGTATCAAAAGAGGCGAGGGTCATCTTATGAATCAGCATATTGACATTAAGAGGGACATTAAAAAGGGGATAAGAAAAGCTAAAAGGGACTATGAAATTAAAGTTGCTAGGGATTCTAAAACTAACCCAAAAAGTTTTTTCCAGGTCTATAGAACAAAAGTCAGAGATAAGATAGGTCCCCTTAAAAATAACTATGGGCATCTTACTGACAAAGAGAATGAAATGTGCTCGATTTTAAATAATTATTTTCTCTCGGTTTTTACACAGGAAGACACTAATAATATTCCGGTAATTAATTTTTATAGTGGATCAGAAGAAGATAAATTATGTAACATCACAGTCACTAGTGAATTGGTTGTGAAGCAGATAGACAGACTGAAGCAAAATAAGTCACCGGGTCCTGATGAGGTTTTTTCAAGGGTTCTAAAGGAATGCAAAATGGAAGTCTGTGAACCATTAACTAATATTTTTAATTTATCTCTTCAAACAGGTGTAGTGTCTGATATGTGGAAGATGGCTAATGTAATTCCTATTTTTAAAACAGGGGACAAGTCGTTACCGTCAAATTACCGCCCAATAAGCCTGACCTCAATTGTAGGCAAATTACTAGAGTCAATTATAGCTGAGATTATAAGAAACCATCTCGATAAGCATAGCTTGATTAATGATACTCAGCATGGATTCACAAGAGGCCGGTCTTGTCTAACTAATTTATTAACTTTCTTCAGTAAAGCTTTTGAGGCTGTTGACCACGATAAAGAATTTGATATTATTTACTTAGATTTTAGTAAGGCATTTGATAGAGTTCCGCACCAAAGACTGTTGAAGAAAGTAGCAGCTCATGGCATTGGGGGAAGGGTGCTCTCGTGGATCGAATCATGGCTCACAGACAGGAAGCAAAGAGTGTCCATAAATGGGGTTAAATCCGAGTGGGGATCAGTAACAAGTGGCGTTCCACAGGGATCAGTCTTGGGCCCGTTGTTGTTTATAATATATATCAATGATCTTGATGAAGGAATTACTAGTGATATGAGCAAATTCGCCGATGACACGAAGATAGGTAGGATAATTGATTCAAACGTGGATGTTAGGGAACTTCAGGAGGATTTAGACAAACTCTACTCTTGGTCAGAAAAGTGGCAGATGCAGTTCAATGTAGATAAATGCAAGGTTCTGAAGCTCGGGAGTGTCCATAACCCTAGCACTTATAAGTTAAATAATGTAGAACTTAACCATACAGATTGCGAAAAGGACTTGGGGGTTATGGTAAGCAGCAACCTTAAATCAAGACAGCAATGCCTAAGCGTACGTAATAAGGCAAATAGATTACTGGGATTTATATCAAGAAGTGTAAGCAACAGAAGTCCAGAGGTCATACTGCAGCTTTATACATCATTAGTAAGGCCTCACCTAGATTATGCAGCTCAATTCTGGTCTCCATATTACAGAATGGACATAAATTCGTTAGAAAACATTCAGCGTAGGATGACTAAATTAATATATAGCATTAGAAATCTTCCTTATGAAGAAAGATTGAAGACTCTTAAGTTACATTCACTTGTTAGACGAAGAATGAGGGGAGACCTGATCGAAGTGTATAAGTGGAAGATAGGTATTAATAAAGGGGATATTAACAAGGTCTTGAGGATATCTCTCCAAGAGAGAACCCGCAGTAATGGATTTAAATTAGATAAGTTTAGATTTAGAAAGGACATAGGAAAGTATTGGTTTGGAAATAGGGTAGTTGATGAGTGGAACAGTCTACCTAGTTGGGTTATTGAGGCTAGGACTTTGGGTAGTTTCAAATTTAGGTTGGATAAGTACATGAGTGGGAGGGGTTGGATTTGAGTTGGACTTGCACATCAGAGCTTATTTCTTGGGTAGCATTGAAAATTGGGTTGGTCAAATGTTTGTTAGTGGGATGAATTGTAAAGGACCTGCCTAGTATGGGCCAACAGGCCTGCTGCAGTGTTCCTCCTTTCTTATGTTCTTATGATCATTCCACATGAGCAAATTTGATAAATTTACAAGGTAAAATTACTCATATATTAATGAATTTGATTCAGCATGCAATTGTTAGCTATCAGTGACAAAGACGGTCTAATTATGATATGTTAATCCATGATATATGATACCTTCATTGGCACATTTCTTATCACCATTGTCAGGTCGGGCCTCAATATTGATACAAAAACAGTAAGTGATAATCTACCATTGTCAGGCTGGGCCTCAATATTGATACCAAAAAGGTAAACAAAACTTCAAGTGCATTTATTTGTTACTTCTCAATGCCTCAGGCAATTCATTTGCATCTCAAAATGAGGTTCAAACATTCAATAATACACTGGAAACAGATTCAGAAGCTTACGGACATTCTGGAGTGGTGTAAATTGGTGAAATATCAGGAGAGTGAGGGTCGAAATGCTGCTCCTTCAACAAGTCAAGCAGTACTGAACACTCGAGGAGCTCCCAGCCAATAGCAGTGGACAATACAAAAGTGTCGTCACCTTCAAGCTCCGCCCAGAAGGTGTGTGATTGGCTGGATTGAGACAAGAAGTCTCTGGGAGCATATGCTTTGTGTCTATGGCACCATGAAAACCATACTTTTGGTGCCTCAATATTGAGGCACCGCTATGTAGAGGAATTGACTCTATATATGGTTGTCTCGGGGGAAAATATCCAGTTCCTATCAATAGTTGGCCATGAGACGTTGTCAGTTCTATTGCAAGAATGTTATCTTCATCAACATGAATATTTCTAAATGCATAGCCTAATTTAACTAAGATGGCTACACCACTAAAGGGTCCTCTCGATTTCTCCACAGCAGAGTAACCACGTAATTTAATATGTTGATCAACTCTCGCAGCTGTCTCATTCAAGAGTATAACATCGGGATTGTAATTATGTAGTTCAGCCTCAAGGAGGTAACGGTTATTAAAGAAATGTTGAACATTAAGTTGGAAAATTGTAATCCCCATTATTTCTTGCACTTCGCTCGTGTACTGCGGTCTGAACGTCTGCAAGTATTGTCATGTTTGGTATCCACACTATCCCTGCTGGACTCGTCAAGGGGAGGAGGGAAATTCTAAATAGTTGCTTGTGTACTAATAGTGTCAGCATCCTCACTAGAGTTGGTAATATTAACAGAATCATTCGAGTCATTAGAGTCATCATCAGAAAACTGAGGTGTGATATTCCCAGTTTCAGGAAGTAGAGGCTCGTGAAAGTTAATGGGAGACTGTGGAGGCTCCAAGGGAAAATTTGGTAGGCCAGGTGAATTACCCTGGGAAAGTTCCTGTTCAACAGGATCAGCTGCAATAGCGGAAGAGTAAGCACCAATCTCTGGGGCACGGTTAGGGTTAGGTATTGACTCATCGGGCTGAGGGGAGTTGACAACCTGGGAATGCGAGGCGGGTGATCCCTGAGCAAGGGACGAATTAGGCGTATTTGTAGAGGTAGAGTAGGGCACATACTTTCTGTTTTGAGAGGGTTGGGCCATAATAACCTTAACATTATCTGGGATAGTAATGGGAGTGATCCCATTAGCCATTAACAAATCATTGAAAATATTAGAGCAGCTCTCGCTTCACACGGTGAGGGCCTGGGTTCGATTCCCAGCCAGAGTAGAAACATTGGACGTGTTTCTTTCCACCTGTTGTCTATGTTCCCCATCAGTAAAATGGGTACCTGGGTGTTAGTCGACTGGTGTGGGTCGCATCCTGGGACACTGACCTAAGGAGGCCTGGTCACAGACCGGGCCGCGGGGGCGTTGACCCCCGGAACTCTCTCCAGAAACTCCAGAAACTCCAGAGTTGAATATCACCATCATGTACATTAGTTGAGCTCTCGTCATATCCCCGGCTGAGGACCCCTGAGACATGGGAGGTGAGGCTGGACCTTGTGGTTGCGTTTGTGTATGTTGTAGGTGAGGGTTAGATTGGGGCACTCCAAGAGGGGCAGAATTCCAAACATTGGAACCGGTGGAAGAGACCTGAGGAGTCTCACTAGATCCAGGCAAAGCTGGGAAGGAAGTCTGGGACATTGTTGGAGGTGCCTGGGGAGTAGCCTTCGAAGAATTGGATAGTTTCTTGGCTTCTAGAATTTTCCGTATTACCTTTCTCCTCTCAGAACAGATAGCAGAAACAGCATGGTGTTTTCCATTGCAGAGGACACATTGGGCTTAGTTTTGTTATGACAATCTTTAAAGGAATGTTGACCAGATCATATGCTGCAAATCAGTGCTTGGGTACTGCATTTGTTGGTGGTATGACCAAATGCGTAACATTTAAAACATTGTGTAACACTGACAAACCGCTCAAGAGAGATTTGGTCAGGTGTACATCTGGTGCCAAAACATTTGAAACCATTTTGACAAACTAGTTTGGCTCCTTTAGGTGTCTCAAGTATTAACTTCAGTGTTACCTGGCTGTTGCCAGGTTTAGAGAATTTATATGCTTGGACAACCTTAAATTCAGAATTCTAATTGTCCCTATTAAAGTCATCTGCAAGATCCTCCACTGAGCTCTCTCTCATGAAGCTGTTAATTCTGGCCACAAACAGAGTTCGTTGTGCTTGATAGCTTTCAGGTGCAGCTGGGGTAATACCAAAAGTCTTTAATTTTTCCAGAACATCTTGCTTGAGCAGTTGAGAGGAGAAGTACTGCTCCAGCGTATGTTTGAAAAATATCCACTGGAGCAACAGTTGAATTCGAACAAATACATTCTAAAATTTCTTTCTTCGACTTTTGGTTGTCATCAACACGTAATCTTACTCTTATTCGTGCCATGATGTCCAGGAAGGTACATCTGGCACAGAAGTTGCTTTAACAACAAGGGTCTTTCCTTAGTGTTAGTCCTGACATTCTATTTCAGCTGACTTATGAAGGTCAGCCCCTAAGATAGCCTACCCTCGAGTGGTGAGGGGGGAAAGGGCCCAAGGCAAAGATCGGCCGGATTTTAAAAAACCACACGGGCTGCCGGATGATCAAAATGCCTTGTGTTAACTCGCCAAAGGCGAGTACTTTAATTGTAAATTTTATTTTGTCAATTTAAATCTAGTTATAATCTTGATCTTGTCAACAACCTATACCAGACTCTAGTGCAATTGCAAGTACCATTTCAATTTGTATTTTTATATTATAAGTTTATATTATAATTCCTACCATCTGTAGATTTAACTTTGCTTACCATTACTTAATTTTAGTCCCTTATAGATTTTCTCCTTTTTTTTAGCTTTATATAACTATCCTAGTTTATATATTCACAATTGTTAAAATAATCAAGGTGCTATTCTTATGTGCTAAAGTAGAATAAGTTCACAATTTTGCCATTATATTCCAAAGCTCATTTATTTGATTACCACTTTATTGTTCACCACAACCTATATTAGTCCCTTTTATAATATAATTTTATACTATAATTCTAACTTTAAAAAATTACCTTTATAGTACTACCTACTACCATATTCCCAAGCTCCACTATTTGATCATCACTTTATTTGTTTTAGTCCCTTAGCTCATTATTTTACATTTGTTAAATAATCTAGGTGCTATTTTTTAGCTTAAGACTATTTACTTTGTTTTATACTTAATTCAAACTATAGATTCACTACAAATCTTATGATTACAAGCATTGATCCTGATACCAACCTCTTATCTAATGACTTAAATGAATCAAACAGTTACTGTAATTACTACACTGCAGAGCAATCAAAGGCACTTCTCAGTGCCAACAACAACATAACTATCTTTAACTACAATATCAGATCTTTAAGCAAGCATTACGATGACCTCATAGCATTACTAAATTCCTTACATGCCAATATGTCCATCATTACACTAACTGAAACCTGGCTAAAGCCTGATAGTACAGATGTCTATTCCATTCCTGGATACACAGCCATACACAACTGTAGGCCAGACCAACAAGGGGGTGGCACAGCCATATACTACTCAGACCAACTACAATGTATCACTAATACTTGCACAAGGGATGAACATGGGGAATATATAATAGCTAAATTCAAATCCAAGTACCTACAAAAACCTCTCACATTGATAAACATCTACAGAGTTCCACAGTCAAACATTAGCCAATTTAGTCAAAATCTAGGAAGTATGATAACTGATGCACGCATGAACAAAGATCACTTACTACTCTCAGGTGACTTCAATATAAATCTCCTGCAAGACCAGGACCCACACGTTACTGAATTCACAAACACAATGAATAACTGTATGTTACTACCAACAGTAACAAAACCTACAAGAGTTACAGAGACTAGTGTTTCCCTACTTGACCACATCTGGACCAACACCATATCCCCTTTAAAATCAGGCATAATTACAGATAATACCACAGACCACTACCCTACTTTCCTCATAACAACTCTTGGTAAACTACCCCAAGACACTACTAAAGTCACCTTCAGACTTCACAATGAGGCAGCCATTAATAACTTCACAACAGCAATAGCAAACATCGATTGGCACACTGAGCTAGAAACCTATACAGATATTGACGAATGTATTAATAATTTTCTAAAAAAGACCCAATACCTCTATAACAAGCACTGCCCTAAAAAAACTAAACAGATGACAGCAAAGAGACTGAACAGTCCCTGGCTAACACCCAGCATTCTCAAATCCATAAATACAAAACACCAATATGAAAAACAGTACAGAATGGGTCACATAACCAGAGACCAAACAAAACGTTACTCGTCAATCCTAACCAGCCTGATAAGAAGGGCAAAAAAATTGTATTATGAGAACAGATTATCCAACTTACGAGGTGATATAAAAAAGACCTGGAAAACCCTATCAGAAATTCTGGGAACAAAAAAGATATCACGAAATAGCGAAATAAAATTAGCAAAATCAGATGAACCCCAACTCCCACCAACAGAAACAGCAAACAGACTCAATGATTTCTTCTCCACTATAGGACAAAACCTTGCCAATAAAATCCCAAGCTCAGATACCCCACCAAATGACTACCTCACCGGCAACTACCCGAACACTCTGTTCCTAGCTCCGACTAACCCATATGAAGTCTCCCTTATTATCAACGCACTAAAAAACAAGGCAGGAGATTTAAATACCTTACCACCCTTTATATACAAAAAAGTGTCACAAGTGCTATCACCAATCATTGCAACACTCTTTAACAAATCCATTGAATCCTCCACCTTCCCTACAGTACTCAAAATAGCAAGGGTCACCCCGATCCACAAAGGAGGAGACCAAACAGAGTTGAATAACTATAGGCCAATATCCAACTTACACCCTCTCTCAAAAATCTTTGAAAAATTAATTCATAAACGAATCTACTCCTACCTTATCTCCCAAAACATACTCAACCCCTGCCAATTTGGATTCAGGCCTAATAAAAATACTAATGATGCTATTATACACATGCTAGAACATATATACACTGCAATAGAGAAAAAAGAAGTCCCAGTGGGGATCTTCATTGACTTACGTAAAGCTTTTGATACAGTTGACCATGACTTGCTCCACGTAAAATTGTCACACTATGGTATAAGAGGGCACTCCCTCAACTACCTCAAGTCATACCTCAGCAACAGAAGCCAATATGTGTACGCAAATGGGGCAAACTCTTCTGCGCAACCAATTACAGTTGGTGTCCCACAGGGAAGTGTCCTTGGCCCTCTTCTCTTTCTCCTATACATAAATGACCTTCCAAATGCTTCGCAATTACTCAAACCCACACTATTTGCAGATGACACTACATACGTCTTCTCTCACCCGAGCCCAGTCACGCTAGCCAATACTGTAAATACCGAATTACAGAAAATATCTACCTGGATGAGGACTAACAAACTTACACTAAACATTGAAAAAACCTACTTCATTCAGTTTGGTAACAGAGCTACAGATGTCCCTCTTAACATAATGATAAACGGATCACCTATCACAAAACTAACAGAGGGAAAATTCTTAGGAATCCACCTTGATAATAGACTCAAATTTCATACACATATACAACAAATCTCTAAGAAAATTTCCAAGACTGTAGGCATACTATCGAAGATACGGTACTATGTTCCACAGTCAGCCCTCCTGGCCCTATATCACTCTCTTATTTACCCCTATCTCACCTATGGAATTTGTGCATGGGGCTCAACAACAATTAACCATCTCAGACCACTAATTACTCAACAAAAGGCTGCAGTTAGAATGATAACAAATTCTCACTACAGGCAGCACACTCCACCAATATTCAATACACTAAACCTACTCACCATACAAAACATCCATACTTATTACTGCACCTATTACATACATAGAACACTTAACTCTGATATTAACCCTCCCCTCAAACATCTCCTTGCCAACCTCAACAGAACACATGACCATAACACAAGGCACAGATCACTCTTTGATGTTCCTCGTGTCCATCTCACACTATGCAAAAACTCAATGCACATAAAAGGCCCTAAAATCTGGAATTCATTACCTGTAAATATAAAAGAAACACTACCTGATTATAAATTCAAGTCTCTTCTCAAAGATCACTTACTCACCCAAAACCAAATAAATACTGAATAACTGAACCTTATAAATTGTATATCTTAAATGTTTCTCACAATTATATCACATAAATGTTAAACCTAAAACCGAATCTAACTTTATTATTTTTTAAATACTCTACCTAACAGAATACTCCATACGACTGAATGTACAACAATGCATGCAACCATATGACCTGTCTTTGTAATACTCACTTGTGCTTTATAGTAATCTGTTTACATTAATGTTTTATCACTGATTTCATCATTGCTTAGTTAATCTTAAGTTAATTTTAAGCCAGCCCGTAATGCTATGCATAGTATAAGTGGCTTTGGCATACTGCTCTTATCTGTATTTTTTTGTACCTCTGTATGTGTGCACAAATAGAAATAAATAAATAAATAAATAAATAAATAAAAGAAGATAGGAAAGTCAGAAGGATAGCAATGTAAGTAGTGTGTTTGTGTGTGGGCCAGTGTAGATGTTTGTGTGAGGGGAGGATGGGGAAGGATGGGGGGATGGGGAAGAGAGGGGTGAACAAGCAAGCAAGTCACCGCCTTACCCTCTGGATGGGATGGTGCTCGAAGTGACTGCAAGCAAGTTTCCTCTCAGCTCTGGTCGAGAACAACTCAGGATAACCCAAGAAAAATGCCGAGTAAGTGTTCAGAGTTGCTCTGATCGAGAATTACTCAGGATAACCGAAGAGCAGGAACGACGACGTTTTCTCTCCACGGCGGCTGGACGGCGACTCTGTATCCGTATTTCGTGTGTGTGATACGCCTATATATGCCTCTCTTTTGACCAATGAGATGTTTTAATCTATTGTTCATCCATTTGGGATCATTTTTGTTAGATCTTATTTCCCTACTCGGAACAAAAGTTGTCTGGGCAGCTAGAACTATGCTCTGAAAAACGTCATATTGGCAACCAAGATCACCTACCTGACCCATAGTCAGGACATCCCAATTTAGCCCACCCAGGTAATTTTTCAGTCCCATAAAGTCGGCCAAGCGAAAATCTGGGACAGAGATTTGATTGCAGTTATCTGGGTAATTCCATGATATATTGAAACTAAGTGATTTGTGATCACTTTCCCCAAGCTCATCATTAACCTCAAGATTATTAATTAGTGAATCTTTGTTGGCAAGAACCAAATCAAGCAGATTGTTTCCTCTAGTTGGTTCTGTCACAACCTGTTCTAAAAAGCAATCCTGAACCATATCAAGAAAGTCACTAGACTCAAGATTTCCTGTCATATTGTTCCAAACAATTTGTCTAAAGTCAAAATCTCCCATTATCACATCATTTTCATATCTAGATGCCTTATGAATTTCGTCCCATAACAGCTTACTGCACTCCCTATCAAAGGTTTGGGGGCCTATAAATCACACCCAAAATAAATTTGCCACGACCCTCTAGAAACTGTAGCCAAACAGATTCTGTGTTCGATGTTTCTAATCTTATATCATGTCTAAGACAACAATTTAAATTTTATCTGACAAACATCGCAACTCCACCACCCTTCCTGTTGACCCTATCAGTGTGGAATAGTTTATAACCCTGTATGTTGCATTCAGAAGGCATTTCTCTATCTTTCAGGTTGAACCAGGTCTCTGTTATACCAATAATATCTATATTACCTGCACTTGCAAGTAATCTTAGCTCATCTATCTTATTTCTTAGACTCCTACTATTTGTATAGTAAACCTTAAGGGAGTTAGTCACTCTCTGCCCTCTACTATCCCTCTTTGTTTGTTGATCAATTGATTTGCCATTACTAGCAACTTTATTTTGAATATTGTCTTTTAAACATTTCCCTGAGGTATCCCGGTAATAACTGCTGTTTTTAACCCTAATGCTGCAGCCTGATTGTTTCCCACAAACACCCATACCTCTATAATCTATCAGTTTAAATTCCTAGACAAGTCATCAATTGCCCTCTCATTTGAATTGGCTAATGCAACCACTCCATCCCCAGACAGATGAACCCCATCCTTGCATACATATCACGTTTGCCAAAGAATAGGTCCCAGTTATCAATGAATGGGATTGCAAGTTCCTTGCAATACCTGTCTAGCCAGCAATTTATACCAATTGCCCTAGACATCCATTCATTGCCCACTCCCATTCTAGGCAAGATGCTACATATAACTGAGATCCCTCCCCTAGACCTAACTACTTCTATGACTGACCTGTACTTATCCAGCAGCTCCTTTCTCCTGCCCTTCCCAGTGTCATTACCCCCAGCACTAAGACAGATAAAGGGCTTGTTCCCATTACCTGCCATAATATTATCCAACCTGCTGACTGTATCACCAACACCAGCTCCAGGAAGGTACACTCTCTGTCTGACCTTTCTGTCTCTGTTACAAAATGCATGGTCCATGTATCTTACCTGAGAATCGCCTACTATTAAAATATTCTTACCTTGATTAGCAGGGGAATCAGTGCAACCTTCAACCTCACTAACCACTGAAGTACACTCGTCTTGGAGAACAGAGAATCGATTTCCTACCTTCACATCTTGTCTATTAACTCTCCTCATCTTCCTTCTTCCTGAACTGTGAACCACTTGCCACTTAGAGCGGCTGCCACTATCACTGCTGGCGACCATTCCTTCCTTACCAGCTAAATCCTTCTCACACTCGCTCCCAAACTCATCTATGCGAAGCTTCAGCCTCCTATTTTCCTCCTGAAGAAGTAGAATCTCCTTCTTCAACACTTGAACCTGAGATTCTAAAACACTACAACAAGCCATGGTGCTTGGTAACAGCCCACGCTAACTCCCAAGAGCTTAGGCAGGTATATACTGAGGTTGTCACTATGTTAAGGTCAGATTCTTTTTATTTTATTCACGAGGAACAATTAGACATACCAGGTAGGAGCATGAGGGAAGGACATGTACGTGTTAGGTTTTTTGGGGGGGAATGTCAAGGGGGGGGGATGTCCTTGGGCTTGACTGGCAAAATGCTTACGTTTGTGTTGATAGAGATTTATTGAGGCTTATTTTATTGAAGCAGGGTTTTGGAGAGGGGATTGTAAGATGGGTTGATACTTCGTATGCCTGGGCAATGGTACGAGTACAGGTAAACGGTCAATTGGGGCAGCCGGTCCGTATGGAAAGGGGTTTGAGGCAAGGGTGCCCCCTCTCCCAGCTGCTTTTTGATTGTATGCAGAACCTCTTTTATGAACTGGTGGATGGTGGTTTGGGGCGTGGAGCGCTGAGCAGTGGCCATGCAGCGCGTGTGGTCGGGTACGTAGATGATACCACGATTTTGTTAAAAGGTGAGAAGGACTTGCAGGCCGTGGGATGGCTTATTGAGTTTTTTGGGGCAGAGACTGGTATGTGCGTCAATGGGGCAAAATCGAAATTATTGGAGGTCAAGACGTGGGTGGGGGGGGGGGGGCGAAAGGTATGAGTGGTCACTCGTAGTGCAACTTAAAATATGTGGTATCGTGTACATGGCAGATGAGAGGGAGGGACGAAGGGTAAATTCTGAACTGGTGGTCAACAAGGCTTTAGGTCGACTTCAGGGGTTAAGAGCTGGGGATGTCTCATTGCAACAGAGGGCAGTAGTGGTTTATAGTAAGGTATGGGGGTGGCTGAGGTGTACCGTTTAAGAGACGTGGATATTCAGGAACTGCAGAGAAGGGTCTTACGTTATGTTTGGGGTTTCGGGAGAGCTTGGTTAAGCCGGGAGGTTGTCATGACCCATGTTCGTCGTGGGGGTTTAGGTCTCTTGGCTTTGGGGCCACGGGTGAAGGCCATCTATGTAAAGCAGAGGTTCCTCAGGGCGGGCGGTGAGAAGGGCATCCGGGTGGGTCGGGTAATGATCGAAATGCGAAAATAGTGGGGCGGCAGGGGATTAATAAAGTGTGAGGACATGTTGCGTTTGTTGTTAAAGTTGAGAAATGCGCAACGGATCTGGGTGTGGGCAAATGGTTAGCATATGTTGTCGTAGGGAAATTGTGCAGGGATTGTCTGTTTTTCCACTGTATAATTGGGGGGAAATATGGGATGGATTTTGTAAACTTAAGTTGGCACCAAGGGTTCGTGAATTGGTGTACAGATTTGTCATGGGGATTTTAGCATCAAAATCGGTCTTAAGTAGGATGGGTTTGGCAAGGGAGGCGGATTGCTTGCGTTGCAGTCTAGAAGAAACAGCTTTCATGCAGTCTACTTTTGTGATACCTTGGACAAAGTTCGTTCGTGGTTGGGGCGGGTTTTCGATTTTCTTAGTGGGGGAAGTATTTCAACCTTACGTGCCTTAACATTAGACGTTAGCGGAGTATCAAGTGAGGTACGAAGAGCAATAATGTACGTGGTGGCTGATTTCCTCCATATCTCGTGGGATATGCGGGAAACCGGGGGATCAGTTAGGATCAGGGCAATTGCGGCAGGTATCTACAGAACGTATTGTAGAAATAAACTCATATATGGTAGAAGTTGGGATAATAGTTTTCCTGCAAACTATCGGAGTTTTACTGTTCAAAGGTTGCTGTAACTGGGGGTGGGGTAAGGCAACGAGGGGCTGGACTCCCCCCCGTGGTAGCACCAAACGGTATGTTCGAGACTTCAGGGCGGGATTTAGTGAGTGGCGTGTATGTTTTATGGATGGTTCCGTGCGTCTGTGTGTATGGATGTGGCGTTGTGTGGCACTGAGATCTTGGATTAATACTAAAATGGTCGTGCATCTCGATAATACAGATAAAATACAATATTTCGGAATATGTTCCAGCCTCTTGCAAGACTGAGCCGGTTCCCGACTATGGCCGGGGTTTGGTGAAGCATGTTGGGTCTTCCCCGGGATTCCCGTTGGGTATTTGTTTAGCCAGTTTGTAAGCAGATATCATGCTGTTATCACCGCTAAAAGTACAACTTTATACTGGCCTTTTAGGGGAATGTTCATAAGCAGACCTTTTGGTGATGGCTGTAAACTTTTGAAGAAGGGCAAAAAGTTTCGTTTGCCTAAGATTGTTTTGTATATGTAGTAGCGGTCACCACTGTGGGGGGGAGGGATGTATAATGTCCTATATTGTAATCATTTGACATTCAAGTTCCTTGGACAGCAGCTTTTGCGAGGTAATATGTTTCTGTCACCCGGTGATATCACATGTATTTTTTTTACCACTTATGGTGCATATAGTCAGTTAATATTCAATTAAGCACCTTTACTAATATCACTGTATACAAGCAAGGTGTATTTTTTGTGGGTTTATAATTAGTTTAAGAAACTAGATAGGGGGTTGGTCGGGGTATTATGTGTCTTAGTGTTTCCTTGTATGTGATCATACATTCTACATCTATAAAAGTCTTATGTTAATTATTAAGTTTTTTTTTTTTTTTGGCATATTTTGTTTCCATTTTAAATACATATCCAAAAAAAAAAACTCTATGATTCAATTTTAAGAGTCATATAGGTTTTTGTTAGTAATTTTACATAACCATTGTTCCATTGAGTTGCAATTCACTGGTTTATATGACATTATTTTTTATATATAAAGTTTCATACACGAGGCCTGGTCACAGACCGGGCCGCGGGGGCGTTGACCCCCGAAACTCTCTCCAGGTAAACTCCAGGTAAATATGAATAAGACTTCCAGGTTTTGGATTATTTAGTTATTTTGTGTTTAATGTATGTTGAGGTTGTTCTCTGTTTTGTTATATATATGTTATTGTCTTACATAATGCTTCACGTTTCTTGTTTTTAAGTTAATTATGTATACCATACATGTATACTGGTTTTTAAATAAAATAAAAATAAAAATTCTTTTTATTTGTATTAGCTTATGGTATCCCTAGCCCTCATAGTAGTAGTAGTTTGTTATTCCTGGTATCACTTTGTAGTTCTTGGTAGCGTTATGTAACTCATGGTAGTTGTTTACGGCTCTAAGCAATATTGTTTGGTCTTTGTTAACCGTTCGGGGTCTATGGTAGCAGTCTGCAGTGTATGGTTGCTGTTCTTGGTACATGGTAACAGTTTGAAGTCTATGGTAGTTTGTTCGTGATCCATGGTAGCAGTCTGCAGTCTATGGTAGCTGTTCGTGGTACATGGTGGCAGTTTGTAGTCTATTGTAGCTGTTCGTGGTCCATGGTACCAGACTGCAGTCTATAGTAGCTGTTCGTGATCCATGGTAGCAGTCTGCAGTCTATGGTAGCTGTTCGTGGTACATGGTGGCAGTTTGTAGTCTATTGTAGCTGTTCGTGGTACATGGTACCAGACTGCAGTCTATAGTAGCTGTTCGTGGTCCATGGTAGCGGTCTGGAGTCTATGGCAGCTGTTCGTTGCCCATGGTAGCAGTTTGCAGTCTGTAGTGTTAGATTTTAGATCAAGATACAGCTTTAAGGTTCCTGGTAGCAATATGTGATTCATGGTAGACAGTTCTACCATGAGCTACAAACTAATGCTCACAGCCATAAATTGCAAACATAGCTAAGAATGCCATCATGAGTTAGTGCTACGATGAGCTACGAACTGCTACTGCAGGCTACAGCAAGTAACAAACAGTGCCACAATGGACTAAAATTAGCTACCATAAACTAGACATTGCTTCCATTGATAACAAACTAGAACCATGGAGACAAAACTGCAAAAAGAGCAAGAAAGTTGTAAAGTGAGCTACAAACTGTTACCATCAGCTGCTCTGAAGCCCAGCCGAATAGTTTACAGTTCATGGTAGCAGTTTGTGGCTTATGGCAACAGATGTTCATGGTGGAAGTTTGTTGCACACGGCAACAGTTGTGCATTGTAAAAGTTTGTGGCTTATGACATCAGTAGCCCATAGTAACAATTTACATTTCATGGTAACAGTTTACATTTCATGGTAACAGTTTACATTTCATGGTAACAGTTTACATTTCATGGTAACAGTTTACATTTCATGGTAACATTTTATACATTCATGGTAACAGTTTATGCATTCATGGTAACAGTTTATACTTTCATGGTAACAGTTTATACATTCATGGTAACAGTTTATACATTCATGGTAACAGTTTATACATTCATGGTAACAGTTTATACTTTCATGGTAACAGTTTATACATTCATGGTAACAGTTTATACATTCATGGTAACAGTTTATACATTCATGCTAACAGTTTATACATTCATGGTAACAGTTTATACATTATGGTAACAGTTTATACATTCATGGTAACAGTTTATACATTCATGCTAACAGTTTATACATTCATGGTAACAGTTTATACATTCATGGTAACAGTTTATACATTCATGGTAATAGCTTACATTTCATAGTAGCAGTCTGCACTTCATGATAACAGTTTACGTTTCATGGTAACAATTTACACTTTATGGTAACAGTTTATACGTCATGGTATCAGTTTCTGCGTCATGGTATCAGTTTCTGCGTCATGGTATCAGTTTCTGCGTCATGGTATCAGTTTCTGCGTCATGGTATCAGTTTCTGCGTCATGGTATCAGTTTCTGCGTCATGGTATCAGTTTCTGCGTCATGGTATCAGTTTCTGCGTCATGGTATCAGTTTCTGCGTCATGGTATCAGTTTCTGCGTCATGGTAGCATTGAAGCATTTTTACAATGTTTGTCACTTTGCACCAGAACACAGAGTCTGCTGGACGAGCAGCAGCAGTGACACGCAGAGTCTGCTGGACGAGCAGCAGCAGTGACACGCAGAGTCTGCTGGACGAGCAGCAGCAGTGACACGCAGAGTCTGCTGGACGAGCAGCAGCAGTGACACGCAGAGTCTGCTGGACGAGCAGCAGCAGTGACACGCAGAGTCTGCTGGACGAGCAGCAGCAGTGACACGCAGAGTCTGCTGGACGAGCAGCAGCAGTGACACACAGAGTCTGCTGGACGAGCAGCAGCAGTGACACGCAGAGTCTGCTGGACGAGCAGCAGCAGTGACACGCAGAGTCTGCTGGACGAGCAGCAGCAGTGACACACAGAGTCTGCTGGACGAGCAGCAGCAGTGACACGCAGAGTCTGCTGGACGAGCAGCAGCAGTGACACGCAGAGTCTGCTGGACGAGCAGCAGCAGTGACACGCAGAGTCTGCTGGACGAGCAGCAGCAGTGACACGCAGAGTCTGCTGGACGAGCAGCAGCAGTGACACGCAGAGTCTGCTGGACGAGCAGCAGCAGTGACACGCAGAGTCTGCTGGACGAGCAGCAGCAGTGACACGCAGAGTCTGCTGGACGAGCAGCAGCAGTGACACGCAGAGTCTGCTGGACGAGCAGCAGCAGTGACACGCAGAGTCTGCTGGACGAGCAGCAGCAGTGACACGCAGAGTCTGCTGGACGAGCAGCAGCAGTGACACGCAGAGTCTGCTGGACGAGCAGCAGCAGTGACACGCAGAGTCTGCTGGACGAGCAGCAGCAGTGACACGCAGAGTCTGCTGGACGAGCAGCAGCAGTGACACGCAGAGTCTGCTGGACGAGCAGCAGCAGTGACACGCAGAGTCTGCTGGACGAGCAGCAGCAGTGACACGCAGAGTCTGCTGGACGAGCAGCAGCAGTGACACGCAGAGTCTGCTGGACGAGCAGCAGCAGTGACACGCAGAGTCTGCTGGACGAGCAGCAGCAGTGACACGCAGAGTCTGCTGGACGAGCAGCAGCAGTGACACGCAGAGTCTGCTGGACGAGCAGCAGCAGTGACACGCAGAGTCTGCTGGACGAGCAGCAGCAGTGACACGCAGAGTCTGCTGGACGAGCAGCAGCAGTGACACGCAGAGTCTGCTGGACGAGCAGCAGCAGTGACACGCAGAGTCTGCTGGACGAACAGCAGCAGTGACACAGTCTGCTGAACGAGCAGCAGCAGTGACACGCAGAGTCTGCTGGACGAGCAGCAGCAGTGACACGCAGAGTCTGCTGGACGAGCAGCAGCAGTGACACGCAGAGTCTGCTGGACGAGCAGCAGCAGTGACACGCAGAGTCTGCTGGACGAGCAGCAGCAGTGACACGCAGAGTCTGCTGGACGAACAGCAGCAGTGACACAGTCTGCTGAACGAGCAGCAGCAGTGACACAGTCTGCTGGACGAGCAGCAGCAGTGACACAGTTTGCCGGACGAGCAGCAGCAGTGACACAAAGTCTGCTGGACGAGCAGCAGCAGTGACACACAGAGTCTGCTGGACGAGTAACAACAGTGACACAGACTCTATTGGACGAACAGCAGCAGTGACACACAGAATCTGCTGGACGAACAGCAGCAGTGACACAGAATCTGCTGGACGAGCAGCAGCAGTGACACACAGAGTCTGCTTAACGAGCAGCAGCAGCAGTGACCAGCAACACGCAAGTGTTACAGGAACATCTCACATAAATCGACTTATCTGGGAAGTAAGAGGTAGACTTTACCTAGAGTTCGAGCTGAATGTCAGCCATTACCCTGTGTTCTGAAGCATTAAGGAATTACAGATTCTCAGTGTCTGTTCAAAGCTGCCATCAGTGCAGTGAGTGTGGGTGTGTGCGCGTGTGTGTGTGTGCGTGGGTATGTGTGTGTGTGTGTGTGGGTGTGTGTGTGTCTGTGTGTTCTCTCCTATTTGTGGTTGCATGGGTCGATTCTCAGATCCTGACCCTCCCTCTTGCCACTCTCCAGATTCACTCCTTGTCTTCGTAGTCGCTATCATACCTGCTTTTAAAAGTACTTAAGGAGCCTTCCTCCATCACATCTGTCCTCCAGTGTCGTCAGATTCAATTCCGTTAGCCTCTCCTCGTAGCTCATGCTCCTCAGCTCAGTAACAGGACTCGTTACAAAGTTCTACGTTTTCTCCAGGTTTTTAACTTGCTTTTTTTTCAGGTGTGAGTTCCATGCTGGTGCTTCATACTCCAAGATGGACCTAACATATGTTCCAGAAATGGCGCGGAATGACTCTTTGTTTGAGATTCCCGATGGCTGCTCTTAGGTGTGCCGTATAACCCCTGCATTGGCTGCAGGGGTTATACGGTTGATGGGAGCCTCTGGCGATATACTGGACACTATGCTCACCCTCTTTGAGTGAAATCTGCAACCTCTGCTCACCTACTCTATAATCTTTTTCAAGTTTTCTTGCTCCTTTCCTAATCTTCATGACCTTGAATTTACCAGGGTTGAATTCTAGCAACATAAACACTCTTGCAATTTGTTCCGATCCCTTTGGAGACTTTCCGCGTCCTCATCGGTTTTTATTGTCATTAGTATTACATTGTCAGAAAATATAGATATTTCTGAAACAATCCCTGGTAGTGTCCCTGACATGTTGATGCATGAGGTTTTCAAGTACCACATCCATCATCTTGGCTCTCCATGTTTCGGGTCCCCCATTTGGCTCCAGGTTTTCCCAGTCGATCTCCCTGTGGTTGGAATCGCCCATTACCAGTAACTTTGCTCTGCTCGAGTGAGCTCTTCTTGCTACCTCAGCCAGTGTGTCCATCGCTCTGTTGTTTTCTTGGCCTCCTGCAGTTCTGTGGTGGGTTATACATCACTCTAATGACTACTTTATGTTCTCCAGACTGAATTGTACCTACTATGTAGTCCCTTTCTCCAGTCATGTCCATGCCTTCTATTTCCTCAAATCCCCATCGTTTTTTTTATGAGCAGTGCAACCCCTCCTCCCCCTCTACTCCTTCTATCTTTCCTCAGGATCTGATATCCCGGTGGGAAGACTGCATCTGTTATTGTCTCAGCGAGTTTCGTTTCTGTGACTGCTATGATGCCTGGGGATTTCTCGCTGATTCTTTCGTGACACTCCTCATATTTATTCATTATTCCATCCGCGTTTGTGTATCATACCTTCAGTTTTTCTATCACTGAGGTCCTGGGAGAATATTGGGGTTGGTGGAGTGAGAGCCTTGGTGGGGGCCTATGGGGGGCTGTGGTGTGGGTGGGGTTTGTGATGAGGGGGTGGGGTCAGAATGCCCATAGGGGGCAGCTGTTGGGGTGAGGTTTGTGATGTGGGGGTTGGTGGCAGAGGGAACAGTGTGTGGGTTCTGGTTTAGATTGCTAAGTTGCGTTGGGATTGTTGCGGTTGGAGTCCTTCTGCGGGAGTTTCTGCGGGGTGTGTTTGCCCTTCCTCCTGTGTCTGGGTCCTGCTCATCTTCATCATTGCCTCCCTTTCCTACTTGCGTGTTTGTACCCTCTCTTTCAGTGTAGTCCTTTCTTCTTGTGTTGTGTCGCGATCGATGCATACTCTCTGGTACCCTGGTTTGTCCCTCAGTCGTGCTTTCTCTTGCAGGATCCTGGTTCGAGCTGGTTCTTCCTTGGGAATTACTTTGACAGGCCATTTCCTTCCACTCGCAAACCACCCAATTCTCCGAAAATTTGTCATCAGGGTCATATCGCCCTTACCTATTGTTTTCATGATGTCTTCAATCATTTATTCCTCCTCCTGTGGTGTGTGTGTGTGTGTGTGTGTGTGTGTGTGTGTGTGTGTGTGTGTGTGTGTGTGTGTGTGTGTGTGTGTGTGTGTATGTGCATGTGTTTTGTGTGTGTATGTGTTTTTGTGTGTTTGTGTGTGTGTGCGTGCGTGCGTGCGTGTGTGTGTGTGTGTGTGTGTGTGTGTGTGTGTGTGTGTGTGTGTGTGTGTGTGTGTGTGTGTGTGTGTGTGTACTCACCTATTTGTACTCACATATTTGTGGTTGCTGGGGTCGATTCACAGCTCCTGGCCCCGCCTCTTCGCTGATTGCTACTAGGTCCACTCTCTCCCTGCCCCATGAGCTCTATCATACCTCGCCTTAAAACTATGTATGGTTCCCGCCTCCACTACGTCACTTTCTAGGCTATTCCACGGCCTGACTACTCTATGACTGAAGAAATACTTCCTAACTTCCCTTTGATTCATCTGAGTCTTCTACTTCCAATTGTGACCTCTTGTGTCTGTGTCCCTTCTCTGGAACATCCCGTCTTTGTCCACCTTGTCTATTCCGCGCAGTATTTTATATGTCGTTATCATGTCTCCCCAGACCCTCCTGTCCTCCAGTGTCGTCAGGCCGATTTCCCTCAACCTTTCTTCGTAGGATAATCCCCGTAGCTCTGGGACTAGTCTTGTTGCAAACCTTTGCGCTTTCTCTAATTTCTTGACGTGCTTGACTAGGTGTGGATTCCAAACTGGTGCTGCATACTCCAGTATGGGCCTGACGTAAATGGTATACAGAGTATTAAACGAATCCTTACTGAGGTATCGGAACGCTATCCGTAGGTTTGCCAGGCGCCCGTATGCTACAGCAGTTATCTGATTGATGTGCGCCTCAGGAGATATGCTCAGTGTTATACTCACCCCCAGATGTTTTTCCTTGAGTGAGGTTTGCAGTCTTTGGCCATCTAAACTATATTGTGTCTGCAGTCTTCTTTGCCCTTCCCCAATCTTCATGACTTTGCATTTGGCAGGGTTAAATTCAAGGAGCCAGTTGCTGGACCAGGCTTGTAGCCTGTCCAGGTCTCTTTGTAGTCCTGCCTGATCCTTATCTGATTTGATTCTTCTCATTAACTTCGCATCATCTGCAAACAAGGACACTTCTGAGTCTATCCCTTCCGTTATGTCGTTCACATATACCAAGAACAGCACAGGTCCTAGGACTGACCCCTGTGGAACCCCGCTTGTCACAGGCGCCCACTCTGACACCTCGTCGCGTACCATGACTCGTTGTTGCCTCCCTGTCAGATATTCTCTGATCCATTGCAGTGCCTTTCCTGTTAGGTGTGCCTGATCCTCTAGCTTTTGCAGTAACCTCTTGTGAGGAACTGTGTCGAAGGCCTTCTTGCAGTCCAAAAATATGCAGTCGATCCACCCCTCTCTCTCTTGTCTTACTTCTGTCACCTTGTCATAAAACACTAGTAGGTTTGTGACACAGGATTTTCCTTCCCTGAAACCGTGCTGGTTGTCAATTATACACTTGTTTCTTTCCAGGTGCCCCACCACTCTCCTCCTGATGATCTTCTCCATGACCTTGCATACTATACACGTTAGTGATACAGGTCTGTAGTATAGTGCCTCATGTCTGTCTCCCTTTTTAAAAATTGGGACTACATTTGCCATTTTCCATACCTCAGGGAGTTGCCCAGTTTCAAATGATGTGTTGAAGATCTTTGTTAATGGCTCACACAATATCTCTGCTCCCTCTTTAAGGACCCATGGAGAGATGTTGTCTGGTCCCACCGCCTTTGAGGTGTCAAGTTTGCATAGCAACTTCTTCATCTCCTCCTTGGTTACATGTACCTCATCCAGCACTTGCTGGTGTGCCCCCCTGTTCTGATTTCCTGGAGTCCTACTGGTTTCCACTGTAAATACCTCTTTAAATCTTGTGTTGAGCTCCTGACATACCTCTTGGTCGTTTCTTGTGAATTCCCCATCACCCTTCCTCAGTCTGATTACCTGGTCCTTGACTGTTGTTTTCCTCCTGATGTGGCTGTACAACAGCTTCGGGTCAGTCTTTACTTTTGATGCTATGTCATTTTCATATTGTCTCTGAGCCTCCCTTCTTATCTGTGCATATTCGTTTCTGGCTCTTCGGCTGATTTCTTTATTTTCCTGAGTTCTCTGTCTTCTGTACCTTTTCCATTCTCTAGTACACCTAGTTTTTGCCTCCCTACACCTTTGGGTGAACCAAGGACTCGTTCTGTTCTTCCCATTATTTCTGTTTCCCTTGAGAACAAACCTCGCTCCTGGCCCTGCCTCTTCACTGGTCGCTACTAGGTCACTCTCCCTGGACCGTGAGCTTTATCATACCTCTGCTTATAGCTATGTATGGATCCTGCCTCCACTACATCGCTTCCCAAACTATTCCACTTCCTGACTAATCAGTGGCTGAAGAAATACTTCCTAACATCCGTGTGATTCATCTGTGTCTTCAACTTCCAACTGTGTCCCCTTGTTGCTGTGTCCCATCTCTGGAACATCCTGTCTTTGTCCACCTTGTCAATTCCTCTCAGTATTTTGTATGTCGTTATCATGTCCCCCCTATGTGTGTGTGTGTGTGTGTGTGTGTGTGTGTGTGTGTGTGTGTGTGTGTTTGTGTGCGTGTGTGTGTTTGTGTGTGTGCGTGTGTGCGTGTGTGTATGTGTGTGTGTGTGTGTGTGTGTGTGTGTGTATGTACTCACCTAGTTGAGGTT
>NC_091294.1:47777490-47779990 GCF_038502225.1 Cherax quadricarinatus | reverse complement strand
TTTTACCAGTTTGACCGTAATAAACTTTATCGCAAATTTTACAAGGAATCTTATAGACATATCCATCAGCATTTTGGGGGAAATTCTTTATCAAAAGTTTTTTTTACTGTATCAAGATTTTTGAATACAACTTTAATATTAAAAGTCTTAAGAAGAGAAGGCATGTCAACCAAGTTTTCATGGTAAGGGAGAACCAACATATTTTTAGTTGAATAAGGCTGGTTGTCCCTTTTTGGATTATAAAAAGTGTTTCTAGCAACTTTAAAAGATTTATCAATTACATTTCTTGGGTATTTTAAATCATTACCTATTTCATAAATTTTGGATATTTCCTCATCTATGAACTCAGGACTACAAATTCGTAAAGCTCTCAAAAACATTGATGAGAAAACAGACAGTTTGACTCTATCTTGATGCTAGGAATAATAGTGGACATAGAACAGTTATTTGTAGGTTTTCTGTAAATTTTAAATTTGAATTCATTATTACCCTTAATAATTAAAACATCTAGAAAAGGCAATGAGTTATTTTCTTCAAACTCAACAGTAAAGTTTATAGAATGGGCTAAGCTATTTAATTTTCCAAAGAAATGGTGTATATCAACATTTTTGGGCATAAGACACAAAATATCATCAACATATCTGAACCATTTAGCTCTATTAGGGAGGATTGTGTTAAGCAACCTTGTTTCAAAAAATTCCATGTATAGGTTACTAAGAACAGGTGAAAGTAACATATATATATATATATATATGACTGTGAAACAGAAACCTGTAACTGTTTTGCATGATGGTAGGATTGCTTGTGTCTTTTTCTGTCTCATAAACACGCTAGATAACAGGGATATCTTGCTACTCCAACTTACACTTTGGTCACACTTCACAGACATTCACATGCATATATATATATACATACATCTAGGTTTTTCTCCTTTTTCTACATAGCTCTTGTTCTTCTTTATTTCTTCTATTGTCCATGGGGAAGTGGAAAAGAATCTTTCCTCCGTAAGCCATGCGTGTCGTATAAGAGCGACTAAAATGCCGGGAGCATTGGGCTAGTAACCCCTTCTCCTGTAGACATTTACTAAAAAAGAGAAGAAGAAAAACTTTATAAAACTGGGATGCATAATGTGCGTGGATGTAGGGCAGATGACAAGAAACAGATGATTGCTGATGTTATGAATGAAAAGAAGTTGGATGTCCTGGCCCTAAGCGAAACAAAGCTGAAGGGGGTAGGGGAGTTTCGGTGGGGGGAAATAAATGAGATTAAATCTGGAGTATCTGAGAGAGTTAGAGCAAAGGAAGGGGTAGCAGTAATGTTGAATGATCAGTTATGGAAGGATAAAAGAGAATATGAATGTGTAAATGCAAGAATTATGTGGATTAAAGTAAAGATTGGATGCGAGGAGTGGGTCATAATAAGCGTGTATGCACCTGGAGAGGAGAGGAATGCAGAGGAGAGAGAGAGATTTTAGGAGATGTTAAATGAATGTATAGGAGCCTTTGAACCAAGTGAGAGAGTAATTGTGGTAGGGGACCTGAATGCTAAAGTAGGAGAAACTTTTAGCGAGGGTGTGGTAGGTAAGTTTGGGGTGCCCGGTGTAAATGATAATGGGAGCCCTTTGATTGAACTTTGTATAGAAAGGGGTTTAGTTATAGGTAATACATATTTTAAGAAAAAGAGGATAAATAAGTATACAAGATATGATGTATGGCGAAATGACAGTAGTTTGTTGGATTATGTATTGGTAGATAAAAGACTGTTGAGTAGACTTCAGGATGTACATGTTTATAGAGGGGCCACAGATATATCAGATCACTTTCTAGTTGTAGCTACACTGAGAGTGAAAGGTAGATGGGATACAAGGAGAATAGAAGCATCAGAGAAGAGAGAGGTGAAGGTTTATAAGCTAAAAGAGGAGGCAGTTAAGGAAAGATATAAACAGCTATTGGAGGATAGATGGGCTAATGAGAGCATAGGCAATGGGGTCGAAGAGGTATGGGGTAGGTTTAAAAATGTAGTGTTAGAGTGTTCAGCAGAAGTTTGTGGTTACAGGAAAGTGGGTGCGGGAGGGAAGAGGAGCGATTGGTGGAATGATGATGTAAAGAGAGTAGTAAGGGAGAAAAAGTTAGCATATGAGAAGTTTTTACAAAGTAGAAGTGATGCAAGGAGGGAAGAGTATATGGGGAAAAAGAGAGAGGTTAAGAGAGTGGTGAAGCAATGTAAAAAGAGAGCAAATGAGAGAGTGGATGAGATGTTATCAACAAATTTTGTTGAAAATTAGAAAAAGTTTTGGAGTGAGATTAACAAGTTAAGGAAGCCTAGAGAACAAATGGATTTGTCAGTTAAAAATAGGAGAGGAGAGTTATTAAATGGAGAGTTAGAGGTATTAGGAAGATGGAGGGAATATTTTGAGGAATTGTTAAATGTTGATGAAGATAGGGAAGCTGTGATTTCGTGTATAGGGCAAGGAGGAATAACATCTTGTAGGAGTGAGGAA
>NC_091294.1:47741425-47772390 GCF_038502225.1 Cherax quadricarinatus | reverse complement strand
CTAAATGGACCTTCATCTCTCCTAATCAACTTCTCGTGAGAAAACTGCGCATTCCCTTCCCCATATTTCGAATTTTCAGTCTTAATAGCACCTTTCTTCATCTGAATATTAAATCTGCATTTCGTCAGACTAATGCACTTCGTAACAATCTCATTCCTGCTTTCCTACTTTCCTTATTACTGACACTCCTGGTGTCGAGTATATTTCCTGCTCCTGCCCTCTCCAGTACATTGGTGAAATTGTCTCCTTACTTTCTGACGGATTTAAATAATGTAAGTGTTCCTCTTGTTGACAATAACACAGCTATTTTCTATCATGTTAGAAACCACAAGCATCATGTAAACAGACCATACCCCCAGCCGGGATTGAACCCGCGGTCATAGAGTCTCAAAACTCCAACCCGTCGCGTTAGCCACTAGACCAGCTAGCCACAATAAGATTCGTCCAACTAGGTATATTTCTACACCATAGGAAAGTTAGCACAGGCACCACTGTGACCACAAATGCAAGTTTTTACAGACGAATCTCCAGCTAGCGTGGCCGTGACGAACTCTAGCTCAAGTCCCTTCACTGCCGTCAACATGACGATTTCTTGAGTCATCATGTAAACAGGTCTTCGGCATATAGTATTTGCCCCGTATGCCGGAAATCTAAGAACCTGTGTTGCTGTGTTGCTTCTCAACATTCCTAACACGAGTCTTGATAAATGAGACACAGGTGAAATATATGAGTATCTTTATTCTGGCTATTTATTTAAAAAAAAAAGTGTCTGCGGGATGTGACTAAAATGATTTAGAAAACCGACATGTTGATAAATGAGACACTTTTGCAATATTTGGGTACCTTAAATTCTGGAACAAGGGTACGCAAATGTTGCACAGGTGTCTCAATTATCAACTTGTCGGGTTTCTAGACCATTTATCTACAACATGACTATTGAAGATTGAGACACTTATGCAACATATGGGAATCTTTATTCAGGAAACGTTTCGCCACACAGTGGCTTCATCAGTCCAGTACAATACTTTGTATTGGACTGATGAAGCCACTGGGTGGCGAAACGTTTCCCGAATAAAGATTCCCATATGTTGCATAAGTGTCTCAATCTTCAACTTGTCGGTTTCTCAAACCATTCACCACAACATGAGTCTTGTTTCTGTTGCTACTTGCCTGTCAGTACACTGTCAGATGCTGTCTTCTCCAGAACACGCATAGCTTCACCTGACCTTGGCTTTCTCCACAGATCGCCTAGCCTAGCTCTAGGTTGACTTACCTGTTTCTCATACTTGTGCCTCGATAACGGTGAAAGGAGGTCCGAGATCTCTCTCAGACCGCCCTTGACCGCTCTCTTTTAAATATAAGTTATTTGTAAAGTGCATAGTTGCATAGTCCACAGGCTTCAATATCACGGTCAACAAGCTACATTATTACGGCCAACACGCTACACTATCACGGTCAACATATCACAGGCTACAGTATGACGGTCCAGAGGCTACAGTATCACGGTGCAAGGGTTGCAGTAGCACGGTCCACATACTACAGTATCACGGTCCACATACTACAGTATCACGGTCCACGGGATACAGTAGCACGGTCCACAGTCACGCATTTCTGAATAACCTCAGCAGTTGTTTCCCTTACAAGATAAAAATACTGATAATTTCTTGAGTTGAGAGAGCTTCATTTGAAGTGAAAATTACATCTGCGTAAATATCATGCAGATAAAAACTTCCTGAAGCGATGAAATATTCCTACGAAAACTTTAAGTGATGAGGGAGACTCACATGTTTCACAACGTCGCTTACGTAATGCATGCCAGTTGGATGCGTTTATAATTTCCTCTTCTTAAATATGTCTTCCTGAGCTACAACAATATATATATATATATATATATATATATATATATATATATATATATATATATATATATATATATATATATATATATATATATATATATATATATATATATATATATACATATATATATATATATATATATATATATATATATATATATATATATATATATATATATATATATATATATATATATATATATATATATATATATATATATATATATATATATATATATATATATATATATATATATATATATATATATATGTATATATGTATATATATATGTCGTGCCGAATATGTAAAACTGGTCAATTAGCAAGAACTCATTTAAAATTAAGTCATTTCTAAAATTTTCTCTTATACGTTTAAAGATATATTTTTTTCATTAATGTTAATGTAAAAATTTTTAATTTTGCACCAAAAGGAATTTAGAAAACTTTAAGAACATAAGAAAGGAGGATCACTGCAGCAGGCCTGTTTGCCCATACTAGGTAGGTCCTTTACAATTCATCCCACTAACAAAACATTTGACCAACGCGATTTTCAATACTTCCCTAGAAATAAGCTCTGATGTGCAAGTCCCACTCAAATCCAACCCCTCCCACTCATGTACTTATCCAACCTAAATTTGAAACTACCCAAAGTCCTAGCCTCAATAACACAACTAGGTAGACTGTTCCACTCATCAACTACCCTATTTCCAAACCAAAACTTTCCTATGTCCTTTCTAAATCTAAACTTATCTAATTTAAATCCATTGCTGCGGGTTCTCTCTTGGAGAGATATCCTCAAGACCTTGTTAATATCCCCTTTATTAATACCTATCTTCCACTTATACACTTCGATCAGGTCTCCCCTCATTCTTCGTCTAACAAGTGAATGTAACTTAAGAGTCTTCAATCTTTCTTCATAAGGAAGATTTCTAATGCTATTTATTAATTTAGTCATCCTACGCTGAATGTTTTCTAACGAATTTATGTCCATTCTGTAGTAAGGAGACCAGAATTGAGCTGCATAATCTAGGTGAGGCCTTACTAATGATGTATAAAGCTGCAGTATGACCTCTGGACTTCTGTTGCTTACACTTCTTGATATAAATCCCAGTAATCTATTTGCCTTATTACGTACGCTTAGGTATTGCTGTCTTGGTTTAAGGTTGCTGCTCACCATAACACCATAACCCCCAAGTCCTTTTCGCAATTTTAGCCTAAATCAACTAAATATATTTTAGACTTGCTTATGATAATTTAATACTAAACAAACACAGTGAAATATATTTTTTTCGTTAGGTTCAGAATGATTTTGGCGAAATTATTGCATACACAAATTTTCACTTGTCCTATATGGCAAGATGAGCGTTACTATTTAAGCCAAGATCGCAAGTTCTGCCTATTCGGCACGACATATATATATATATATATATATATATATATATATATATATATATATATATATATATATATATATATATATATATATATATATATATATATATATATATATATATATATATATATATATATATATATTTTTCAGCAAGTCGGCCGTCTCCCACCGAGGCAGGATGACCCAAAAAAGAAAGAAAATCCCCAAAAAGAAAATACTTTCATCATTCAACACTTTCACCACACTCACACATTATCACTGCTTTTGCAGAGGTGCTCAGAATACAACAGTTTAGAAGCATATACGTATAAAGATACACAACATATCCCTCCAAACTGCCAATATCCCAAACCCCTCCTTTAAAGTGCAGGCATTGTACTTCCCATTTCCAGGACTCAAGTCCGACTATATGAAAATAACCGGTTTCCCTGAATCCCTTCACTAAATATTACCCTGCTCACACTCCAACAGATCGTCAGGTCCCAAGTATCATTCGTCTCCATTCACTCCTATCTAACACGCTCATGCACGCTTGCTGGAAGTCCAAGCCCCTCGCCCACAAAACCTCCTTTACCCCCTCTTTCCAACCCTTTCGAGGACGACCCCTACCCGTCTTTCCTTCCCCTATAGATTTATATGCTTTCCATGTCATTCTACTTTGATCCATTCTCTCTAAATGACCAAACCACCTGAACAACCCCTCTTCTGCCCTCTGACTAATGCTTTTATTAACTCCACACCTTCTCCTAATTTCCACACTCCGAATTTTCTGCATAATATTTACACCACACATTGCCCTTAGACAGGACATCTCCACTGCCTCCAACCGTCTCCTCGCTGCTTGCATTTACCACCCAAGCTTCACATCCATATAAGAGTGTTGGTACTACTATACTTTCATACATTCCCTTCTTTGCCTCCATAGATAACGTTTTTTGACTCCACATATACCTCAACGCACCACTCACCTTTTTTCCCTCATCAATTCTATGATTAACCTCATCCTTCATAAATCCATCCACCGACACGTCAACTCCCAAGTATCTGAAAGCATTCACTTCTTCCATACTCCTCCTCCCCAATTTGATATCCAATTTTTCTTTATCTAAATCATTTGATACCCTCATCACCTTACTCTTTTCTATGTTCACTTTCAACTTTCTACCTTTACACACATTCTCAAACTCATCCACTAACCTTTGCAATTTTTCTTTAGAATCTCCAATAAGCACGGTATCATCAGCAAAAAGTAACTGTGTCAATTCCCATTTTGAATTTGATTCCCCATAATTTAATCCCACCCCTCTCCCGAACACCCTTGCATTTACTTCTTTTACAACCCCATCTATAAATATATTAAACAACCATGGTGACATTACACATCCCTGTCTAAGACCTACTTTAACCGGGAAGTATTCTCCCTCTCTTCTACATACCCTAACCTGAGCCTCACTATCCTCATAAAAGCTCTTTACAGCATTTAGTAACTTAACACCTATTCCATATACTTGCAACATCTGCCACATTGCTCCTCTATCCACTCTATCATATGCCTTTTCTAAATCCATAAATGCAATAAAAACTTCCCTACCTTTATCTAAATACTGTTCACATATATGCTTCAATGTAAACACTTGATCTACACATCCCCTACCCACTCTGAAGCCTCCTTGCTCATCCGCAATCCTACATTCTGTCTTACCTCTAATTCTTTCAATTATAACCCTACCGTATACTTTTCCTGGTATGCTCAGTAAACTTATTCCTCTATAATTTTTACAATCTCTTTTGTCCCCCTTCCCTTTATATAAAGGTACTATACATGCTCTCCGTCAATCCCTAGGTACCTTCCCCTCTTTCATACATTTATTAAACAAAAGTACCAACCACTCCAACACTATATCCCCCCCTGCTTTTAACATTTCTGTCATGATCCCATCAGTTCCAGCTGCTTTACCCCCTTTCATTCTACGTAATGCCTCACGTACCTCCACCACACTTACATTCTGCTCTTCTCCACTCCTAAAAGATGGTATACCTCCCTGGCCAGTGTATGAAATTACCGCCTCCCTTTCTTCCTCAACATTTAAAAGTTCCTCAAAATATTCTCGCCATCTACCTAATACCTCCATCTCCCCATCTACTAACTCCCCTACTCTGTTTTTAACGGACAAATCCATACTTTCCCTAGGCTTTCTTATCTTGTTTAACTCACTCCAATTTTTTTTCTTATTTTCATTAAAATTTCTTGACAGTGCCTCTCCCACTCTTTCATCTGCTCTCCTTTTGCACTCTCTCACCACTCTCTTCACCTTTCTTTTACTCTCCATATACTCTGCTCTTCTTATAACACTTCTGCTTTGTAAAAACCTCTCGTAAGCTACCTTTTTCTCTTTTATCACACCCTTTACTTTATCATTCCACCAATCACTCCTCTTTCCTCCTGCTCCCACCCTCCTATAACCACAAACTTCTGCCCCACATTCTAATACTGCATTTTTAAAACTATTCCAACCCTCTTCACCCCCCCCCCCACTACTCATCTTTGCACTAGCCCACCTTTCTGCCAATAGTCGCTTATATCTCGCCCGAACTTCCTCCTCCCTTAGTTTATACACTTTCACCTCCCTCTTACTTGTTGTTGCCACCTTCCTCTTTTCCCATCTACCTCTTACTCTAACTGTAGCTACAACTAAATAATAATCCGATATATCAGTTGCCCCTCTATAAACATGTACATCCTGGAGCCTACCCATCAACCTTTTATCCACCAATACATAATCTAACAAATTACTTTCATTACGTGCTACATCATACCTTGTATATTTATTTATCCTTTTTTTCATAAAATATGTATTACTTATTACCAAATTTCTTTCTACACATAGCTCAATTAAAGGCTTCCCATTTACATTTACCCCTGGCACCCCAAATTTACCTACTACTCCCTCCATAACATTTTTACCCACTTTAGCATTGAAATCCCCAACCACCATTACTCTCACACTTATATATATATATATATATATATATATATATATATATATATATATATATATATATATATATATATATATATATATATATATATAACAACACTGCGCTAACCAAGGATTCGAACCCATGTTGTACTGGCCTGCCTCATGGTGAGAACCACATGACGCTTTAAACCACAGGACCACCCAACCCTACAAGAATTGCGCAGCCAGCACACAGCTAGCTGTTGGGCCGCCATCCGAGGGCATACGGACGTGTGAGAGCTTCTAAGGTAATTTCATTCTCATCCCTGTTTGGTGTACCAGCCTCACGAACAGTATTTATATATTATTGTAAGCACGAACGAGTGGTATTGATCAATAACAACACTGCGTTAGCCAAGGCAGGCCAGTACAACATGGGTTCGAATCCTTGGCTAGCTAAATTAGTCACATGTGCAACTCTTGGGTATGTTTATTGAGGAAACGTTTCGCCACACAGTGGCTTCATCAGTCCATACAAAGGAGAATCTTGAAGAACAGGAGGAGAATGAGGTAATCAGTCCCTCAACCTTGAGTCGATGTGGTCAGTCCATCAAGATTGATGGACTGACCACATCGACTCAAGGTTGAAGGATTGATTACTTCATTCTCCTCCTGTTCTTCAAGATTCTCCTTTGTATGGACTGATGAAGCCACTGTGTGGCGAAACGTTTCCTCAATAAAGATACCCAAGAGTTGCACATGTGTCTAATTTATCAACATGTCGGTTCTCTGAACCATTCATCTACAAACTTGACTAGCTAATTGACAAATTTGTCAATTAGCAAGAGAACTCTTTTAAAATTAAGTCCTTTCTAAAATTTTCTCTTATACTACTAAAGATATATTTCTTTTTATTTATGTTAATGTAAAAATTAATAATATTGTACGAGAAGGATCTTAGAAAACTTCCCTTAACTTATTATAACAGCGCAATTTAATTTAGTTTAATCCAAATGAATACATTTTTTAGATTAGTCATATTCATACAATTAAATAATAAACAAACACAATGAAATTTGTAAAGTAAAAGGACACAAGTGCAAGTAATGTGACATTTTATTATGGCAACGTTTCGCTCTCCAGGAGCTTTATCAAGCCATTACAAACAATGCATGGACACAGAGGGTATATAAAGGCTCAGAGTGAGGTGCAATACTAGTGAGGTGCAATACTCTGTGTCCATGTATTGTTTGTAATGGCTTGATAAAGCTCCTGGAGAGCGAAACGTTGCCACAATAAAATGTAACATTAGTTGCACTTGTGTCCTTTTACTTTACATATTGTCGGTAATTCTACCAACTTTATTACAATGAAATTTATTTTTTTTTCGTTAGGTTCAGAATGATTCTTGCGAAATGATTGCATACAAAAATTTTCTCTTGCTTTATTCAGCAAGAAAAGCGTTGATATTTAAGCCAAAATCGCAAGTATATATATATATGAGGAAGGGTTGTTGAGGTGGTTCGGACATGTAGAAAGAATGGAGCGAAACAGAGTGACTTCAAGAGTGTATCAGTCTGTAGTGGAAGGAAGGCGGGGTAGGGGTCGGCCTAGGAAAGGTTGGAGGGAGGGGGTAAAGGAGGTTTTGTGTGCGAGGGGCTTGCACTTCCAGCAGGCATGCGTGAGCGTGTTTGATAGGAGTGAATGGAGACAAATGGCTTTTAATACTTGACGTGCTGTTGGAGTGTGAGCAAAGTAACATTTATGAAGGGATTCAGGGAAACCGGGAGGCCGGACTTGAGTCCTGCAGATGGGAAGTACAGTGCCTGCACTCTGAAGGAGGGGTGTTAATGTTGCAGTTTAAAAACTGTAGTGTAAAACACCCTTCTGGCAAGACAGTGATGGAGTGAATGATGGTGAAAGTTTTTCTTTTTCGGGCCACCCTGCCTTGGTGGGAATCGGCCAGTGTGATAATAATAATAATATATATATATATATATATATATATATATATATATATATATATATATATATATATATATATATATATATATATATATATATATATATATATATATATATATATATATATATATATATGTATATATATATATATATATATATATATATATATATATATATATATATATATATATATATATATATATATATATATATATATATATATATATATATATAAATATGTATGTATATATACCTTTAGTGAACACACAGGTCCACTCCCTCCGCCCTCCATCCCAGGTCCCCTCCCCTCATCCCAGCCTAGGCCCACTGACTTCCTGATCTTCCTGATCTTCCTGACTTCAAATCCTACCTTTCTAATAGGTATCAGTATGTCACCATTAAAGACACAGCCCCGTCAATACGGCCACTTGATACTGGAGTTCCGCAGGGAAGTGTCCTTGGACCCCTGCTCTTCCTCATTTACATCAATGATCTTCCAAACATATCCCAACACCTGAAACCCATTCTCTTTGCTGACGACACGACTTATGTCATCTCCCACCCTAATCTTGCCACCCTCAGCACCATTGTTAACGAGGCGCTGCTCAAAATATCGACTTGGATGACAGCCAATAAACTTACACTTAACACTGACAAAACCTACTATATTATGTTTGGTAACAGAGCAGGTGTTGCGCAACTTAACATTAAGATCGACAACACTCTAACTGCCAGACATAATGAGGGCAAATTCCTTGGCCTATACCTCGACAACAACCTAAATTTCAGCACCCATATCCAACACGTAACAAAAAAAGTATCCAAAATGGTGGGGATCCTCTCCAAGATACGATACTACGTACCGCAAACTGCCCTTCTCACACTATACCATTCACTTATATATCCATACCTCACCTATGCTATCTGTGCTTGGGGTTCAACTGCAGCAACACACCTAAAGCCAATAATAACCCAACAAAAAGCCGCAGTAAGAATAATCACTAAATCCCATCCCTGGCAACACACTCCCCCACTCTTCATAGATCTAAACTTACTCCCTGTTCAGAACATCCACACTTACTACTGTGCAATCTATATCTACAGGACCTTAAATTCCAATATTAACCTTGACCTAAAACGCTTTCTTGATAGTTGTGACAGAACCCACAGGCATAACACCAGACACAAACATCTCTGTGACATTCCCCGTGTCCGACTAAACCTTTACAAAAATTCAATGTATTTCAAAGGACCTAAAATCTGGAACACCCTACCTGAAAACTCTAGAACTGCAAACACATTCATCACTTTCAAAACTACAGTTAGAAAACATCTTATCTCCCTGATACACCCCAACAACTAACTACATGATAACCACCTGGTGGTTCACAATTACACTCACTCACCCACTGACTATAAACCCAGAAATACTAATCTTAATCTTAAAATAATGAATCCTAACTAGTCATATTTGCCTATGATACTCCAATATACACACCTTGTATTGTGCCAAAACAAAAGCATTCACATTGCTAAACTCACAAATTATGATGTAGTCACCTAGACTTAATAGCATAATCTGTAAGGATTTAATGTTTAGAATTAATCTAAGTCTGCCCGAAATGCCTAGCCATGCTAGGTGTCCTAGTGGCCCCCTCTGTAATTAATATTTTATAACATGTAAACTACACATTATCCAAATCCTGTAAACCCCACATTGTAACCCTTATAGAGAATAAACTTGATTTGATTTGATTTGAAGGGTGTTGCCGTTTAGTGCCCCACCAATTACTCGCTCTGCCACTCGCTACTCCCCCACCCTCATCCCCCATGCATCCATGCTGTCCTACACCCGTTAACCCACAACTGGCGCCCTCCCATCCCCACAAAGTCAGCAATGTCACAAGAAGTCCCGGGTTCCCAGTAATCTTCACAACAGAGCCAAAGCCGTCGTTCACGAGGCATCTGCCAGGTGTGCCACAGGGAATGTGCACTCATTCCCTCAACTGGCAAAACCCATGCACACAATTGATGTCTAGGCTCCAGGAGAGCTCCAATTGGGAACAACCAACAGCCCCTCCCAGTAGACAGAGCTGACAGCTATCGTGACTTCACCTCTACAGAGGACCTCAAATCTGCAGTCAAATTAACATCCAGTAGGACTCTGATACACATCCAGTGAGGATACCACCGCTGCTAAGGACGTCAGTACGGCACAAGCTCTGAAGGACAAACATCTACCCAGGGCTCCGAGTACCAACATTGACCTCCCTGACATTGCAACAGGCGAAGAACATCTAACCTTACAGGATGCTCAGGTGTATGTCATTTCCACAGGGCTCAGCAGGAGGTTTCACCGGTTTGAGGCCTCAACACTTAAATCAAATGCTCTATCCAGCACTTTGTGATGTTTCAGAGAGGCTGCTGTCTGAACTCACCAAATTTTCCAACCTTTGCCTGGCTGGCAGTGTCCCAGAGGCCATTAGACCCCTTTTCTTTGGTGCCTCATTGTGTGCCCTCTGGAAAAAGGATGGAGGAATCAGGTCCATTGCAGTGGGCAACACCCTTCGGCAGCTAGTCGCTAAGGCTGCAGTAAGAAGGGTGAGTCAAGAGGCTGATGTAATGCTGAAACCAACTCAGCTCGGTTTTGGTGTTCAACAGGACTGTGAAGCAGCAGCCCATGCAGCACGAGTATATATCAACAACATGTCCGATGAGAAAGCCTTGTTCAATTGGACTTTGCTAATGCTCTCAACTTAGAAGGGATGCTGCTCACCAAGCAGTTTCTAGAAACTTCCCTTCCTTTATCCCTTCATAGAATCGTGTTATAGTGTGACTTCTAAACTATTGTTTGGGGACCATGAAATTGACTCGTGTGAGGGCGTGCAACAGGGGGACCCTCTCGCCCCACTTCTATTCTGTTTGGTCATCAAGGAAGTCACAAAAGCACTCTCCAGTGAGCTCAATATCTGGTTCTTCGATGATGGTACCCTTGCTGGTACAACAGAATCTCTGCTAGAGGACATCAGTAAAATTAAAGACATGAGAGAAAGCCTGTTCATATCTTTAAACCCCACCAAATGTGAAATAGTTTCTACCAATCGAGAGATGATCCAGAATATTAGCGCTGTTTTACGAGGAGCAAGAGCCATTGATACAGCCAATAGCACTCTCCTTGGCACTCCTCTTGGGTCCAATGCCATCGATCTGATCCTAGGGAAAAAAGTCTCAGACCTCCAGACGATGGAAGGCAGGATGAAAGACATTGATGCACGTGATGCCTTCTACCTACTCACCTAGTGCCTATCAATCTCAAAACTTACCTATTTTCTGAGATGCTCCCCAGCCTTCAACGGTCCAAAACTCAAGGAATATGACTCTCTCCTTAAGACCATGCTAGAGAGTGTACTGAATCTTTCCCTTGAAGATGGACGGTGGTTGCAAGCCTCACTTCTAGTCAGGCTTGGGGGACTGGAAGTACGCAGATCCTCCCAGATTGCCCTACCAGCTTTCCTATCCTCTGCCATAGCATCAAACGAGTTAATAAGACAAATTCTTCCTGATAACCTCAGTGACTCAGCAGGAATACTGGACCCTAACTATGCCAGTTCTATTATTGAAGGGGAGACTCTTACTGCTCCAGCACGAAACTCTAGTGCATCAATGGCTTACAAACAGTCAAGCTGGGATGGCCCCATCGCCTAAAAGGTGCTTGTCAACATGCTCAGAACTGCAACATCAGACAGGGAGATTGCCCGTCTCCAAGCTGTGAGTGCACATCACTCCGGGGACTTCCTCCAAACAGTTCCCATATCGGCAATGGGAACATGCCTCGACCCTATTGCAGTGGCTCTTCCCCTTGCTGCCCCAATTCACACAGAATATACGTGTATTTGAGGTGATGCACAAGCCGGTCAATATGGTCTACATGGTCTTAACTGTTCCAAAACCAAGGGCTGGCATGCAAGACACAATGAGATCAACGACATCATAAAGAGAACCCTTGCTACAGCTGGATGCCCGGCCGAGAGGGAGCCCCGATCACTAGCAGCCAACAAGACCCACAACCCAGCAAACCTCCCCGATGGGAACACAATCTATCCTTGGAAGAATGGTAAGCTCTTAGCATGGGACTATACCTGTGTGTCCACACTGGCTGACACTTATATCCATCACAGTGTGGGGCGACAGGGAGGAGCTGCAGACCACAGGGAGGAGTACAAGATCGGCAAGTACAGGGACATAAGCCAACAGTATGAATTTGTCCCAGTGGCATCAGAGACCTTGGGATCATGGGAAAAACATGCTACACGTTTCCTTAAAGAACTGGGTTACAGACTCATCGACACCACCAGGGACCCAATGCTGCTTTGGCCTGCCTCATGGTAGACGAAAACCCATGAGGCAGGCCATAGCATCATGGGTTCGAGTCCTTGGCTAGTCGCAGTGTTGTTATTGTTCAATACCAATATATATATACATATATACATATATATATATATATATATATATATATATATATATATATATATATATATATATATATATATATATATATATATATATATGTATATGCATATATTATTGTGCCCATGAACAAGTGGTATTGATCACTAACAACACTGCGAATAGCCAAAGACTCGAACTCATGCTGCTTTGGCCTGCCTCATGGGTTTTCGCCTACCATTAGGCAGGCCAAAGCAGCATGGGTTCGAGTCCTTGGCTAGTCGCAGTGTTGTTAGTAATATATATATGTATGTATGTATATATATATATATATATATATATATATATATATATATATATATATATATATATATATATATATATATATATATATATATATATATATATATATATATATATATATATATATATATATATATATATATATATATATATATATATATATATATATATATATATATATATATATTGTATGTATATATATAATATAAATGTATATGTATATATATATATATATATATATATATATATATATATATATATATATATATATATATATATATGTATATATATATATATATATGTATATATATATATATATATATATATATATATATATATATATATATATATATATATATATATATATATATATATATATATATATATATATATATATATATATATATATATATATATATGCAAAACAACCACTGTGAAAGAGTAGTGAAATTCCAAACGCTTTCGTGACTACTCACATAGTCAAGGAACTATGAAAGTAATACATCAAAGGAAGGCAATTAAAGGGCTTAGACCACATCTCACAGTCAACTCCCACAACAAAGAAACACCTGACGCGAGACAATACCAGACTCATAAGAAAAGAGGAACACTGCAGTAGGTCCGCTGGTCCAACTAGACAGGTCCTCATGACAACCCACCAACAAATCATTCTACCCAAGAAATAAGGTTTATTATTTGTCCAATGTATTATTAAACTCTAACCAAATTTTATTAATTATAAATTAATCTAATTTATACAAACCTCAGGAATTATTCATATTATTTTCAAAACTGCTTTTTATGAAACAAGATTCAATTATATTTCTGTCAACCATGGAATTGCATGATTCAACTTTCTCAACTTTTTGAAAATCAATTGGATGGTTAAAGTCTCTCACATGAATAAATAAAGCATTGGAATCTTGTCCTGTTCCAATGCTATATTTATGTTGTTTTAATCTAAGTTCGAGACTTTTACCAGTTTGACCGTAATAAACTTTATCGCAAATTTTACAAGGAATCTTATAGACACATCCGGCAGCATTTTGGGGGAATTCTTTATCAAAAGTTTTTTTTTACTGTATCAAGATTTTTAAATACAACTTTAATATTAAAAGTCTTAAGAAGAGAAGGCATATCAACCAAGTTTTCATGGTAAGGGAGAACCAACATATTTTTAGTTGAATAAGGCTGGTTGTCCCTTTTTGGGTTGTAAAAAGTATTTCTAGCAATTTTAAACGTTTTATCAATTACATTCCTCGGGTATTTCAGATCAATGGCTATTTCATAAATTTTGGATATTTCTTCATCTATGAACTCTGGACTACAAATACGTAAAGCTCTCAAAAACATTGATGAGAAAACAGACAGTTTAACTTTGTCTTGATGGGATAACCGTTCCTATGTACGCAATTATTCTTCCCATCAAGATAAAGTTAAACTCTCTGTTTTCTCATCAATGTTTTTGAGAGCTTTACGTATTTGTAGTCCAGAGTTCATAGATGAAGAAATATCCAAAATTTATGAAATAGCCAGTGATCTGAAGTACCTTAAAAATGTAATTGATAAATCATTTAAAATTGCTAGAAATACTTTTTACAACCCAAAAAGGGACAACCAACCCATGAGTTGCACATGTGTCTAATTTATCAACGTGTCGGTTTTGTGAACCATTCATCTACAAGATTGATGGACTGAACACATCGACTCCAGGCTGACGGACTGATTACCTCAAACTCCTCCTCTCCTTACGCCTTTCTACTTTGTATTGGACTGATGAAGCCACTGTGTGGCGAAACGTTTCCTGAATAAAGATTCCCATATGTTGCATAAGTGTCTCAATCTTCAACTTGTCGGCTTTTCAAACCATTCATCACAACTGTCAGACACTGCAACATCATGGGATCTTGTTACAAAGAATTCTTCAACACTTATCCAACCTTTGGACGAAGACCTACTTCGACTAGTGGATGATACCACTATGACCCCGCCTCCTCCTGCTTCACCTCACCTCACTACAGTACATAAGCCACGTCTACGGCCCTATGCTGTACATTCTACAAGATTGATGGACTGAACACATCGACTCCAGGCTGAGGGACTGATTACCTCAAACTCCTCCTCTCCTTACGCCTTTCTACTTTGTATTGGACTGATGAAGCCACTGTGTGGCGAAACGTTTCCTGAATGAAGATTCCCATATGTTGCATAAGCGTCTCAATCTTCAACTTGTCGGTTTTTCAAACCATTCATCACACATATCAAGACAGTAGATGTCCTCAGGTTGATCTTCAACTCTGTATATCTTCAGTTAGGCCTCATTTAGATTATGCTGTTCAGCTCTGGTCAAAGTATTACAGAATGGATATAAATGCTCTGGAAAACGTACAAAGGAGTATGACAAAGTTGATCCCATGTATCAGAAATCTCCCCTATGAGGATAGACTGAGGGCCTTGAATCTGCACTCTCTACAAAGGAGTAGAATTAGGGGTGATATGATTGAGGTGTATAAATGGAAAACAGGAAAGAATAAAGGGGATGTAAATAGCGTGCTAAAATTATCTAGCCTAGACAGGACTCTCAGCAATGGCTTTAAGCTGGAAAAATTCAGATTCAGGAAGGATATAGGAAAGCACTGGTTTGGTAATAGAGCTGTGGATGAGTGGAACAAACTTCCAAGTACTGTCATAGAAGCTAGGACGTTGTGTAGTTTTAAAATAGGTTAGATAAATACATGAGTGGGTGTGGATGGGTGCGAGTTCGACCTGACTAGCTTGTGCTAGTAGGTCAGACACCATGCTCCTTCCTTAAGTGAACGTGACCTGATCTGACTAGGTTAAGGCATTGGATTATGCCAGTAGAAGAACTGGAGCTGCTTCGCACGGGCCAGTAGGCCTGTTGCAGTGTTCCTCATTTCTTATGTTCTTATGAAATTAGGAGATATAATAGCTAGCCCCAAGCTTTTTCTAGCCGCTTAGAAGAGGTCTTGTGACTTGAGAAAATACGTTTTTCAGTGGATACTATTCATACGGATTGCTATTCTGCGTAACCTTTCTAATTAATAAAAGAAAGGAAATGAATGTGCTCTTTTGTCAGTTTAAATATCCTGGTCTGGGGTACCTGAATGTTGCCAGGGGTACTTAGAAGTATCTTTTAATGTTTTCTTAAATATTGTCTACCAGTCTTCACAGAATCGATTAAAATGCCTTATTTGGGAATCTTCTATACTGATAAAATTTATATGATCCAGATTTCTACTTCTAATAACCTTTAACCTTACTACCTATGTTATCACGTAATCTTGTGTACCCGCCAATGTATAGCTAAACGTGTTATATAACCATTCATAGCTGACGTAACATGATGTTTTGGTGTGTAGAAACTGGTCGAGTGTCACTAATCCATCATGAAACCACCTGGCATAATGAGCAATCCTGTGATTTTGTATAGTATTGCTGTTTAAGATTGTATATAACAGAGTCTAGCAAATAACTATCGAGCTTGTATAACCCATAATTTGAGTTATATATGGTATTCCTGCCATGTTTCAAGAGAGAAGATTCAATTATGTTTCTTTCTATGACAGAGCTGTTGTGTATGTTAATCTGGGCAGCCGCCCACTCTGGCGAGTGATTACAGGAACTGACGTGGTTAAACATAGTGTTCAACTCCTGCCCTCTCCTAACTGAGTATTTATGCTGGGCTATTCTAGAGTCCAGAAGTTTACTTGTTTGACTAATATAGGGGGGAGGACACTGAGTACATGGGACCTTGTAAACCCCACCAACTTTGTTGGAGGGTGTGTTTTCAATGAACCTTTGTTTCCCAGTCCCAGGCAAACCAGATTCTCATTGTATGGTAAAACTAGTATATTTTCCTGACAATCACTTCCTTAGGTTCAGTCCTGCAGAAAGTTTTTCTTGCTTAAATTAGTCCTTTCTCGACAAAATCCCAAGGGTATGTCAGTTTTGTGGCTATGTTGAATATCTTGCTGACTTCATCCTCTAACTACTCTGGACTGCAGATGCACAAAGCTCTCAAGATCATTGTGAGGAACACACTCCTTTTTACCTAGTTTTGTAATTGGAATAGTAGTGAATGTTTGACGACACATTGGTGGCCTTCCTATATGCTGTAAATTTGAATTTTCTGTCAACACGATGGATTAAAACATCTAGGAACGGCAAAGTGCTGTTTATTTCATAATCTGTTGTGAACTTAATGGAAGGTACTAGACCACTAAGTCTAGGTAGGAACATCATCTACGTATCTGAACCAACTAGCTTTGTCTGGGAGAATGGCTTTAAGAAGTCTAGTATTAGAGAATTCCATATAAAAGTTGTCGAGTGATGGTCTAAGTGGATTTCCCAATGCCATGCCTTGTTTTCGAGCAGAGTATTTATCTTCAAACACGAACTTGCAATCAGTAAAACAAAGCTTTATCAACTCAATTATTATTTTCGTGGGGTGGGGCATGGGGAAGTTGTCTACTTCTTCTTCAAGATAGGAAAGCAACTGAGGGACAGGAATTTGGTGAACAGAGTTGTGACGCCAAAATTCACTAAGGTAATGTCGCGTGGTACATTTAATTTCTGGAGCAATTTCATAATTCTTTATTTCTCAAAACCCTCCTACCCCATATGGGGGGAGGGGGGACGGGAATGGTGGTGGTGTGGGGTGGCACCAAACCCTTGGCTCATATTCCAAGAGAGGCTGCGGCAGGTTACAAACCTGCAACTGCACTGCTGTGCGAAAACTTCTCTCTCCTTCAGCTGATGCCTTGCAACTTTGCATAGCTCCTGATGATGCACTGAGAAGTGTGAAAGTACTTGAGCAAAAGATTTCCACCCCCTTGGCTTGTCTTGCATATCTATCTATCTATCTATCTATCTGTCTATATATATATATATATATATATATATATATATATATATATATATATATATATATATATATATATATATATATATATATATATATATATATATATATATGTATATATATATGTCGTGCCGAATAGGTAAAACTGGCCAATTAGCAAGAACTCATTTAAAATTAAGTCCTTTCTGAAATTTTCTCTTATACGTTTAAAGATATATTTTTTTCACTAATGTTGATGTAAAAATTTATAATTTTGCACCAAAAGAATCTTAGAAAACTTACCTAACCTTATTATAACAAGGACAATTTATTTTAACCTAACCAAACTAAATACATTTTAGATTTGTTTACAATAATTTAATACTAAACAAACACAGTGAAATATATTTTTTTCGTAAGGTTCAGAATGATTTTGGCGAAATTATTGCATACACAAATTTTCACTTGTCCTATACGGCAAGATGAGCGTTGCTATTTAAGCCAAGTTCGCAAGTTCTGCCTATTCGGCACGACATATATATATATATATATATATATATATATATATATATATATATATATATATATATATATATATATATATATATATATATATATTATATATATATATATATATATATATATATATATATATATATATATATATATATATATATATATATATATATATATATATATATTTATATATATATATATATATGTATATATATATATACACATCAAAGGAAGGCATATAAAGGATCACAACTACACCTCACTGTCACGTCACCACAACTAAGCTACACCTCACACATGCGTGACAACACTCGACTCTGAATCCCACTTAATACTCTACCCAAGCTTTAAGATTTTTTACTTGTCTATTGTATTATTAAATTCTTCCCATATTTTATTATTTATAAATGAATTCAATTTATATAAACCAAAAGAAATATTCATATTATTTTCAAAACTGCTTTTTATGGAACATGATTCAATTATATTCCTGTCGACCATGGACTTGCTTGATACAACTTTCTCACATGAATAAATGGAGCAGTAGAATCTTGTCCAGTTCTAATGCTATATTTATGTTGTTTTAATCTAAGTTCGTGACTTTTACCAATTTGACCGTAATAAACTTCATCGCAAATTTTACAAGGAATCTTATAGACACATCCATCAGCATTTTAGGGGATTTCTTTATCAATTTTTTTTTTACTGTGTCAAGATTTTTAAATACAACTATGATATTAAAAGTGTTAAAACGAGAAGGCATATCAACCAAGTGTTCATGGTAAGGGAGAACCAACATATTTTTAATTGAATAAGGTTGGTTGTCCTTTATGGATTGTAAAAAGTATTTCTAGCAATTGTAAAAGATTTATCAGTTACATTTCTTAGGTATTTTGGATCGTTAGCTATTTCATAAATTTTGGATATTTCTTCATCAATGAACTCTGGACTACAAGTACGTAAAGCTCTCAAAAACATTGATGTACAGCAACCGTGGAGAATAACCGCACCTCGTTAACTGTCTAGTGGGAGACAGTAATGTGAATGCTGACTATCGGTAACTGCTTGTCTTTAAGTCAAGTAGCTATATTAGAACTCAGATGGTACAACTGGGGATATCTCGGAAGACGATTTTTTAGTGCGGCTTTTATATTTGGTAGAGAACCTACCATCACATCTTATTACCTAATAATACTATATTTTATTGTGAACCGGAAAGCCAACGTTGATTATTATACGACCAGATTATTATACAAGGCAGAGTGGATTATTATACGACCAGATTATTATACAAGGCAGAGTGGATTATTATACGACCAGATTATTATACAAGGCAGAGTGGATTATTATACGACCAGATTATTATACAAGGCAGAGTGGATTATTATACGACCAGATTATTATACAAGGCAGAGTGGATTATTATACGACCAGATTATTATACAAGGCAGAGTGGATTATTATACGACCAGATTATTATACAAGGCAGAGTGGATTATTATACGACCAGATTATTATACAAGCCAGAGTGGGTTATTATACGACCAGATTATTATACAAGCCAGCGTGGATTATTATACGACCAGATTATTATACAAGGCAGAGTGGATTATTATACGACCAGATTATTATACAATCCAGAGTGGATTATTATACGACCAGATTATTATACAAGCCAGAGTGGATTATTATACGATCAGATTATTATACAAGCCAGAGTGGATTATTATACGACCAGATTATTATACAAGGCAGAGTGGATTATTATACGACCAGATTATTATACAAGCCAGAGTGGATTATTATACGACCAGATTATTATACAAGCCAGAGTGGATTATTATACGACCAGATTATTATACAAGGCAGAGTGGATTATTATACGACCAGATTATTATACAAGCCAGAGTGGATTATTATACGACCAGATTATTATACAAGGCAGAGTGGATTATTATACGACCAGATTATTAAACAAGCCAGCGTGGATTATTATACGATCAGATTATTATACAAGCCAGAGTGGATTATTATACGACCAGATTATTATACAAGCCAGAGTGGATTATTATACGACCAGCTTATTATACAAGGCAGAGTGGATTATTATACGACCAGATTATTATACAATCCAGAGTGGATTATTATACGACCAGATTATTATACAAGCCAGCGTGGATTATTATACGATCAGATTATTATACAAGCCAGAGTGGATTATTATACGACCAGATTATTATACAAGGCAGAGTGGATTATTATACGACCAGATTATTATACAAGCCAGAGTGGATTATTATACGACCAGATTATTATACAAGCCAGAGTGGATTATTATACGACCAGATTATTATACAAGCCAGCGTGGATTATTATACGATCAGATTATTATACAAGGCAGAGTGGATTATTATACGACCAGATTATTATACAAGCCAGAGTGGATTATTATACGATCAGATTATTATACAAGCCAGAGTGGATTATTATACGACCAGATTATTAAACAAGCCAGCGTGGATTATTATACGACCAGATTATTAAACAAGCCAGCGTGGATTAATATACGACCAGATTATTAAACAAGCCAGCGTGGATTATTATACGACCAGATTATTAAACAAGCCAGAGTGGATTATTATACAACCCAAGAAAATGTTTATTATTTTTTGACAAGTAAGCGACTATCATCAGTATCCGGAAGTACTAAGCTAATTGCAAAGTAAACCTAACGTAGATCAGTTAATTTGTTGCTTAGCTCAGCGGAGAAGAACACAGCTCACAGACCAAGGATCCTGTGTTTCCCTGGGCGACACCTATGCATTTGCTGCCGCTGCTCTTCAAACATTACACAGGTACTTGGGTATCAGTCGACTGTTGTAGGTCGCATCCAAGCAGCTTGAATGATCGACCCTTGTTGGGGAGAATTTATGATCCTGACTAATAAACAACAATCCTTTTGCCGAGCATGCCGAGTTTAAGAACAATTTCGCAACAACTTCGCTTGAATCAGTGTAATATAATTTGGCGATGATAAAAATATGCTTACCACATTTAAGCTAACACAGAATAGATTGAATAGGATTAAAGTAAAATATACTTCGTTAATTTTAGCAGGATTATGGGAAAGAGTAAAGTTAGTTTGGTAGAGACATAAAAATAATTGTCTAGCGTTTGAATATACAAACATATCATTATTGTATTAACTTAAATTTTCGAAATGATGTCGTTTTGGTTAAATCTTAGTAGCAGAACACCTTAGATTGGCTGGGGCTTTATAATTAGCCGAAGTAAACTCACAGTTCCAAGTTTAAATTCAAACGTCTTACAAAAAAATCAGGTGCAGATTTCATTACATATAAGTATGCAAGTGTTGTTTTATGATATTCCTTTTGGTGTTGTTAATGTTTCTCTTTGTACTGGTTGTAAAACTTATTGGCGTATGACGTCAGACATTATCTGAAAGTTAAGACACATGTGCAACATCTGGGTATCTTTATTGTAGAAGTTTCGCCATCCAGTGGCTTTATCAATACAGATTCTTGGACATAATTAGAAGTACAGGTACTGGCCCCTGCATGATGAGTCCAGGTACTGGGCCCCAGCTTGATGAGTCCAGGTACTGGGCCCCTGCATGATGAGTCCAGGTACTGGGCCACTGCATGATGAGTCCAGGTACTGGGCCCCAGCTTGATGAGTCCAGGTACATGGTCCCAGCATCATGAGTCCAGGTACTGGGCCCCTGCATGATGAGTCCAGGTACTGGGCCCAAGCATCATGAGTCCAGGTACTGGGCCCCAGCTTGATGAGTCCAGATACTGGGCCCCAGCTTGATGAGTCCAGATACTGGCCCCTGCATGATGAGTCCAAGTACTGGGCCCCAGTTTGATGAGTCCAGGTACATGGTCCCAGCATCATGAGTCCAGGTACTGGGCCCCTGCATGATGAGTCCAGGTACTGGGGCCCTGCATGATGAGTCCAGGTACTGGGCCACTGCATGATGAGACCAGGTACTGGGCCCTTGCATGATGGGTCCAGGTACTAGGCCCCTGCATGATGAGTCCAGGTACTGGGCCCCAGCATGATGAGACCAGGTACCCGGCCCCAGCTTGATGAGTCCAGGTACTTGGTCCCAGCATCATGAGTCCAGGTACTGGGCCCCTGCAAGATGGATCCAGGTACTAGGCTTCAGCATGATAAGTCCAGGTACTGGGCCCCAGCATGATGAGTCCAGGTACCGGGCCACTGCATGATGAGTCCAGGTACTGGGCCACTGCATGATGAGACCAGGTACTGGGCCCTTGCATGATGGGTCCAGGTTCTAGGCCCCTGCATGATGAGTTCAGGTACTGGGCCCCAGCATGATGAGTCCAGGTACTGGGCCCCAGCTTGATGAGTCCAGGTACTTGGTCCCAGCATCATGAGTCCAGTTACTGGGCCCCTGCATGATGGATCCAGGTACTAGGCCCCAGCATGATAAGTCCAGGTAGTGGGCTCCAGCATGATGAGTCCAGGTACTGGACACCAGCATGATGAGTCAAGGTACTGGGCCCCTGTATGATGAGTCCAGGTACTGGGCCCTTGCATGATGGGTCCAGGTACTAGGCCCCTGCATGATGAGTCCAGGCACTTGGCCACTGCATGATGAGACCAGGTACTGGCCCCAGCATGATAAGTCCAGGTACTGGGCCCCTGCTTGGTGAGTCCAGGTACTGGGCCCCAGCATGATGAGTCCAAGTACTGGGCCCCTGCATGATGAGTCCAGGTACTGGGCCCTTGCATGATGAATCCAGGTACTAGGACACTGCATGATGAGTCCAGGTACTGGGCCCCAGCTTGATGAGTCCAGGTACTTGGTCCCAGCATCATGAGTCCAGGTACTGGGCCCCTGCATGATGGATCCAGGTACTAGGCCCCAGCATGATAAGTCCAGGTACTGGGCCCCAGCATGATGAGTCCAGGTACTGGACACCAGCATGATGAGTCAAGGTACTGGGCCCCTGTATGATGAGTCCAGGTACTGGGCCCTTGCATGATGGGTCCAGGTACTAGGCCCCTGCATGATGAGTCCAGGCACTTGGCCCCTGCATGATGGATCCAGGTACTAGGCCCCAGCATGATAAGTCCAGGTACTGGGCCCCAGCATGATGAGTCCAGGTACTGGGCCCCTGCATGATGAGTCCAGGTACTGGGCCACTGCATGATGAGACCAGGTACTGGGCCCTTGCATGATGGGTCCAGGTACTAGGCCCCTGCATGATGAGTCCAGTTACTTGGCCACTGCATGATGAGACCAGGTACTGGGTCTCAGCATGATGAGTCCAAGTACTGGGCCCCTGCATGATGAGTCCAGGTACTAGGCCCCTGCATGATGAGTCCAGGTACTTGGCCACTGCATGATGAGACCAGGTACTGGCCCCAGCATGACAAGTCCAGGTACTGGGCCCCTGCTTGATGAGTCCAGGTACTGGGCCCCAGCATGATGAGTCCAAGTACTGGGCCCCTGCATGATGAGTCCAGGTACTGGCCCTTGCATGATAAGTCCAGGTACTGGGCCCCAGCATGATGAGTTCAGGTACTGGGCACCAGCATGATGAGTCCAGGTACTGGGCCCTTGCATGATGGGTCCAGGTACTAGGCCACTGCATGATGAGTCCAGGTACTGGGCCCCAGCTTGATGAGTCCAGGTACTTGGACCCTGGATGATGGGTCCAGGTACTGGGCCCTGATGGGTCCAAGCATTGCACCCTTGCATGATGGGCAAGGGTACTGGGCACCTGCATGATGGGTCCAGGTACTAGGCCCCAACATGCTGGGTCCAGGTACCGGGTCTCAATAAGTTGGGACCAAGTACTGGGCCACTGTATGATGAGTCCAGGTACTGGGCCCGAGCATGATGAATCCAGGTACTGGGCCTCGGCATGATGAGTCAAGGTACTGGGCCCCAGCTTGATGAGTCCAGGTACTGGCGCCTGCATGATGAGTCCAGGTACTGGGCCCCTGCATGATGAGTCCAGGTACTGGGCCCCAGCTTGATGAGTCCAGGTACTTGGTCCCAGCATCATGAGTCCAGGTACTGGGTCCCTGCATGATGAGTTCAGGTACTGGGCCCCTGCATAATGAGTCCAGGTATTGGGCCACTGCATGATGAAACCAGGTAATGGGCCCTTGCATGATGGGTCCAGGTACTAGGCCCCTGCATGATGAGTCCTGGTATTGGGCCCCAGCATGATGAGTCCAGGTACTGGGCCCCAGCTTGATGAGTCCAGGTACTTGGTCCCAGCATCATGAGTCCAGGTACTGGGCCCCTGCATGATGGGTCCAGGTACTAGGCCCCAGCATGATAAGTTCAGGTACTGGGCCCCAGCATGATGAGTCCAGGTACTGGGCACCAGCATGATGAGTCCAGGTACTGGGCCCCTGCATGATGAGTCCAGGTACTGGGCCACTGCATGATGAGACTGCAGTCCAGTACTGGCCACTGCATGATGAGCATGATGGGTCTCAGCATGTACTACTGGGCCCCTGCATGATGAGTCCAGGTACTGGGCCCGAGCATGATGAATCCAGGTACTGGGCCCGAGCATGATGAGTCAAGGTACTGGGCCCCTGCTTGATGAGTCCAGGTATTGGGCCCCTGAATGATGGGTCCAGGTATTGGGCCTCTGTATAATGGGTCCAGATGCTGGGCACTGATGGGTCCAAGCATTGCACCCTTGTATGATGGGTCCAGGTACTGGGTCCCAGCATGATGAATCCAGGCACTAGGCCCCAGCATGATGAGTCCAGGTATAGGGCCCATGCATGATGGGTTCAGGTACTGGGCTCCTGCATGATGGGTCCAGGTACTGGGCCCCAGCATGATGGATCCAGGTACTGGGCCCCAGCATGATGGGTCCAGGTACTGGGTCTCTGCATGATGAGTCTAGGTACTGGGCCCCAGCTTGATGAGTCCCGGTACTGGGCCCCGGCATGATGAGTCCAGGTACTAGGCCCCTGTATGATGGGTCCAGATACTGGGCCCTGATGGGTCCAAGCATTGCACCCTTGCATGATGGGTGCAGGTACTGGGCCCATGCATTATGGGTCCAGGTACTAAACCCCAGCATGCTGGGTCCAGGTACCGGGCCTCTGCATTATGGGTTCAGGTACTGGGCCCCTGCATGATGGATCCTGGTACTGAGCACCAATATCCTGGGTTCAAGTACTGAGCCCCTGCATTATGGGTTCAGGTACTGGGCCCCTGCATGATAGGTCCTGGTTCTTCAGATAGTGCTGGGCTTTGAAATGATCTGAGATAAGATAACAGCTCTTGGCCTCTAAATTTGATCTGTGTAAAAGAAAAGACGTGTTGTTGAGTTATCGTAAGGAAATCAGTAGAGCCCTGGTTGTCATCACGAGGAAACTTGGTAAGTTCAACTCAGTTCCTTATCAGCATACTATAGGCTGCTTTCGGCTATCATCAACATCTTTCTTGATCTGACTATTCACCGAGAGGCCAAGTCTGGGACCGAGCCGCAGGGACATTGACTCCTGACATCGTCTCCCGGTAATCTCCAGGTAATCCTAATATGGCAGTCCTAACTGGCTCTTATTCATGGGAACCTTTCTGAAAAATAACTAAATACAATTACAAATAAAAATATAAATGCAGACATACAACAATCTGAAGGCTCATACGATGTATAGCATTCCGAGCAAAACTTTCACTATAGTGTACATAGTTATATTTTTATTTGGTCATGGGTCTAATAAACGGTATTAACAGGAACCTAAAAATAGATACATATTACAAGGTAATTCATGAAACAATAAAATAAAAAAATATAATTATCTAGGTCAAATAGGGTGAGTGGTACTAATTACTTAAATTACATACAAAGTAATTTAATGAAACTTCTACTTATCTCACTGAGAATAATTTTTTTCTCGTTTCTGCAGACATGTATATAAGAAGTGAAAACAAAGATAATACTAAGTATAAATTATCATTGCAACAGCTTTGCCTGAAACAAGGAATTGTAACACAAAGTACACTACATAGGAGAACAAAGAGAGAGGTTGGAGCGAGAAGTACATACAGGGATGAAAGTGTATGAAGACAAGCAGGTTTCAAAATTTGTTTTCATACAGTATATTGCTTTTGAGAACCACATTAAAGTAAGGAGATTTTTTTTTACTGTAGCTTAGAAGCAGTTGGCTGACAGGGAATCTATGGAATCTTCAGGTAGTGAGTTTAAAATTTTAGAACCTTTGCTGGGCAATGATACTTTCCTCATGTACAGTCGGACACAGGAGATATCGAGGAAATTATTGTCTCGTGTTTTGCCAATGAATCGCTGCAGCTATCCTGGAAGTATTTCATGGCAAGGTTTATACGTTATGATAGCAGCATGAGTGAATGTTTTGTATGGTAAGTTTAGACTAATGAAGAGTGTGTTGTCTAGCACTTGCTTGGGTGATTGCTCGTATAGCCAGTTTTTGAGTTATTATTGACTTTAGGAGAATTGTTGTAGTAGATGCCAGGTACATATACATAGGTGAGGTCAGGATCAATCAGAGAGTAGTACAGATAGACCGGCGAGAAGTAGAGATAGATCAGAGAGAAGTACAGATAGATTAGAAAGTAGTACAGATATATTAGAGAGCAGTATAAACAGATCAGAGAACAGTACTGTGTGAGATATATAGTAACGTTCATTACGGAGGATACCAACTGTTTTGGAAACTTTCTTGGTTATATACTGGATCCTGAAGTTGAATTTTCCTCGTTTTGTTTTACAGTATTTGAATCATTAGTCATTATATTAAGTTGTATATTTATAGCAGCTCTGTTCTGGAATATTAGTGTTGAGAGTCAGGAATCGTCGGGAAGAAACTTTCTCAGTTTATTGTAGAGGAAAATAAATAATTTTTAAGTAAGGTTAATGAATTGGTAGTTACTCCTTCCAAGTAGGATACGCCTGTACAGCAAGTTAGAAGCCAATCAGAAGGTAAAATCTATAGTTGTTGCCCGAGAAAAGCTGCATTTTTTAATTATTAAAATTTACAAATTAGCATCTCCACAACACAGTTACGTTCGAACCTTCCTCTAAGATACACACGCTGGAAGCTTGAAGCTCATCTCAGCTGTTCTCGTGTTACTGCACAGACAGTTGCTTAGACGACGTCGCAAAGCATCAAAAGTGAGAGTAAGTCTCCTTGTGCAAGTATGATTCTGTCCACAGCTGATGAAAAAAATAAGCAAATTAGCGCCTAATCAGTGCATTAACTGTGTATTAATTTTTTCCATTTTTTCAATAAATTTAGTAAATAGCAACCTAGACCATCAACAAGTCTCCCTTTTGAAATGATGCAACGCCTTTCACAGATATAAGCCATACAGCTGTAGCATTCTCAGGCACGACAAAAACAATACCTTAAATTTTTTTGTAAGAGACACCAGCGTGGGAACGTTTAAAGCTGATACTGGAAATCAAAATCACACATTGATTAATAAATGGGCAGAAGGACCACTTCTTATGTTAATAACGCTATAAACCATCCTCTAGCTATGGTACGCCAGCGTTAAAATTTGAAGTCGATCGAAAAAGGAAAAAAAAAAAATAGTACCCACTGTAGCCTTTATCCCTCTTGGCGGATACCTACTTACCGTAGGTATCCGGTAATGGAAAATATATAGATTTAAATAATATATCAGTCCAACAGGTAGTGGAATACATTCTCACACAGTACAGAAGTGTTCATATTAATTGGAACAGTGATGAAATAAGACATTTCTTTGGAAAATTAATATTTATTTGAAAAATACACGGCAATGATATGACAGATAATTGATTTAATAAGTATTTTATAAGACTTGCTAGACCAGTGTTGAACACATTTTGGCAAGCTCTTTCTTCACGGTACAAGGGCCTAATAAAAGCAGAAATAAGCTTCTCCACAGTTGAACAGTCCTCTTTCGCAATCCTGCGTTTGATTATTGACCATATATTCTCAATTTCGTTGAAATTAGGAGAGTTTTTAGGCCAATTTAGAAATCTTAGACTACTTTCTTCGAAGAATGTCAGTCTTTTTCTGGAAGTGTGGCATGGACCAAGATTCTGCTGGAAAATGTCTTCTCCATCAGGAAAGTCTCTGTCACTGTTTATCGTTCCCCCAACAATAACAAGCCGTCCAGGGCCTTTAGCAGTAAAACTACCCCAAAACATCTTAGGAAGAAGTGTTGGTGTTTATTGCACGTGTCCATTACGAAGAGGTTCACTTTTGCTCCGTCTCACTAACACTGAGCTGTATCCATGTAGTTCAGTCTGCGCCACTTCTGAAAATATAACTTTTCTCCATTTATGTGTTGTCCACCCCTTATGGTCGAGTGTCCACCGCAGCCGTGTTTTTCTTCATAGCAGCAATCAATAATTGTTTCTTTACCGGCTTTCTTTCAGTTCTGCCAGCATCAAGGAGCCTTTCTCGAACAATACATCTTTGCTGGTCTTCTTGGGATCCTTCTCATTATTTCCTAAATGTAGCGCTCCACCAGTGTCGTCAGCTCTTTTCAGAATCCGACCAACAGCTGATTTTGCTAGGCTCAGATTTTCGGCAATCGGATTGATACTCAAATCAGCATGCTTTCTAAGAGTTACAATACTTGCACGCTTTCTAAGTAAAACATCCATCATGAATTTCAGCAGTAATCATGAACTGAAGGGGAGAATTTGGCAAAACCACATTTACTCATGGAACACACATGCAGGAACAAGCTTACAGAACAACAGCTGTTGTAGCACTGACAAGAATCTCAGGGTAACATCATAGCTGGATGGTTGTCAGAAGTCGGTAGCAAACTCTTCTGAAAAGAAAAGAACCCAAACTACATTAATAAAGCCGGAGACTAAGATTATGAGATGACCACAAAATTTACTCCTGTTCCAATTAATTGGCACACTAGTGTAGATATTTAAATAAAAAAAAACAATATGAACATTCACATATTGGTAAAAAGGAAATATGCACCCAGAGATTAGTTAGTTTGCAAGGTTTTGAATTTATTGTATGTACGAGGAGCATTTATGCTGCACATCACCTATGCGCTAATGATCACGAATACTGTATTACATAAAAGAGTTCTCAGAGTAAACATTATCTCTGTCTATAGATATGAAAACCTCATTGTACGTACATAGGTAAATACTCATCAGTGTATATGAAATGTATGATGCTGTTACAAAGAGATTTTTATCTCGGTGTTTATATACAAAGAACGATTAATTAAGGATCAAAGAATTTTTATTAATAGTATAGAGACGAATATCAATTTTAATGACTTTCGCACAATCGATATATTTGAAAAATATCAAACGTACTAACGATGTCAGGAAATATACACAAAAGTTTTTTAAATAATAATATTAAGGATTTTTTACGTTTCGAATGGTTAATGAATCCAGTTTGTGGCTTAATAATCTGAGAGACATTTACCAAGTTTCCATTATATAATAAAGCTGTTTATTAGCGAGAATAAATTTATCATGGCCAGCCTAAAATTCCGAGGAGAATATATACATCAACAAGTATGTACATTTCTTAGTGAGTATGTATATGCTCGTAATTTACTTTAATCCTGATTTTAGGGTTTAAACTATTCATAAGTGGTGGAGAAGGGTCATTAAGGTTACATGCAACCTTAATGACCCTTCTATAGTTGCTAGGCTTCAAATACTATTAAGTGAGCTTTCCAATGTCTACACTTTGTATATTATTTGATGAGTATAACTCTGTTGATGTCTATGAACCAAGAGCATCAATGTATAAACATAAAAGTGAATATATCTCAAAAAAATGAACAGTCTTAACTTTTATTACAATGTACTCAAATTAAGTTGTAGTAAACAATTGTCAATGAATAAACAAAAGGGAGGACAAGGAGTTCGAACCGCGGTCCATAAATTGACAGTCCGACGCTCTACCGTCACTTTACGGACCGCAATTCGAGCCCCTCGTCCATCCTTCTGTTTTATTCCTATATTAATGACTTAAAAAATCAATGACTGGTGAGGCGCAGGTGGTATGCGGTGTTAATGGTCCTCATCATAAATACACAGAATCGCATTAAAAAATTGAGCAATGTAGCGCATGTATTGATAGGTATTATCAAGTGAATTAAGACTCGCACACTGCTAATATTGCATGAAAGCGAATTTAATGCAGCTTAAGAATAATATATGCTTTGTGATGCTCCAGTATGTTATATATATTTTTTAGATTTAATATATATATATATATATATATATATATATATATATATATATATATATATATATATATATATATATATATATATATATACACATATATATATATATATATATATATATATATATATATATATATATATATATATATATATATACATATATATATATATATATATATATATATATATATATATATATATATATATATATACATATATATATATATATATATATATATATACATATATATATATATATATATATATATATATATATATATATATATATATATATATATATATATATATATATATATATATATATATATATATATATGTCGTGCCGAATAGGCAGCACTTGCGATCTTGGCTTAAATAGCAACGCTCATCTTGCCATATAGGACAAGTGAAA
>NC_091294.1:47706425-47736425 GCF_038502225.1 Cherax quadricarinatus | reverse complement strand
AAAAATTTAGCATATGAGAAGTTTTTACAAAGTAGAAGTGATGCAAGGAGGGAAGAGTATATGGAGAAAAAGAGAGAGGTTAAGAGAGTGGTGAAGCAATGTAAAAAGAGAGCAAATGAGAGAGTGGGTGAGATGTTATCATCAAATTTTGTTGAAAATAAGAAAAAGTTTTGGAGTGAGATTAACAAGTTAAGGAATCCTAGAGAACAAATGGATCTGTCAGTTAAAAACAGGTGAAGAGAGTTATTAAATGGAGAGTTAGAGGTATTGGGAAGAGGGAGGGAATATTTTGAGGAATTGTTAAATGTTGATGAAGATAGGGAAGCTGTGAATTTATGTATAGGGCAAGGAGGAATAACAACTTGTAGGAGTGAGGAAGAGGCAGTTGTGAGTGTGGGAAAAGTTCGTGAGGCAGTAGGTAAAATGAAAGAGGGTAAGGCAGCTCGGATTGATGGGATAAAGATAGAAATGTTAAAAGCAGTTGGGGATATAGTTTTGGAGTGGTTGGTGCAATTATTTAATAAATTATTTCCCCCCACTGAAACTCTCCTACCCCCTTCAGCTTTGTTTCGCTTAGAGCCAGGACATCCAACTTCTTTTCATTCATAACATCAGCAATCATCTGTTTCTTGTCATCCGCACTACATCCACGCACATTTAAGCATCCCAGTTTTATAAAGTTTTCCTTCTTCTCTTTTTTAGTAAATGTATACAGGAGAAGGGGTTACTAGCCCATTGCTCCCGGCATTTTAGTCGCCTCATACGACACGCATGGCTTACGGAGGAAAGATTCTTTTCCACTTCCCCATGGACAATAGAAGAAATAAAAAAGAACAAGAGCTATTTAGAAAAAGGAGAAAAACCTAGATGTATGTATATATATATATGCATGTGCGTGTCTGTGAAGTGTGACCAAAGTGTAAGTAGGAGTAGCAAGATATCCCTGTTATCTAGCGTGTTTATGAGACAGAAAAAGAAACCAGCAATCCTACCATCATGCAAAACAGTTACAGGTTTTTGTTTCACAGTCATCTGGCAGGACGGTAGTACTTCCCTGGGTGGTTGCTGTCTACCAACCTACTACAAATTCATCCACCAACCTCTGCAACTTCTCTTCAGAATCTCCGAAGAGCACAGTGTCATCAGCAAAGTGCAACTGTGACAACTCCCACTTTATATGTGATTCATTATCTTTTAACTCCACGCATATTGCCAAGACCCTCGCATTTACTTCTCTTACAACCCCATCTATAAATATATTAAACAACATCGGTGACATTACACATCCTTGTCTAAGGCCTACTTTTACTGGGAAATAATCTCCCTCTTTTCTACATACACTAACTTGATGAAGATAGGGAAGCTGTGATTTCGTGTATAGGGCAAGGAGGAATAACATCTTGTAGGAGTGAGGAAGAGCCAGTTGTGAGTGTGGGGGAAGTTCGTGAGGCAGTAGGTAAAATGAAAGGGGGTAAGGCAGCCGGGATTGATGGGATAAAGATAGAAATGTTAAAAGCAGGTGGGGATATAGTTTTGGAGTGGTTGGTGCAATTATTTAATAAATGTATGGAAGAGGGTAAGGTACCTAGGGATTGGCAGAGAGCATGCATAGTTCCTTTGTATAAAGGCAAAGGGGATAAAAGAGAGTGCAAAAATTATAGGGGGATAAGTCTGTTGAGTGTACCTGGTAAAGTGTATGGTAGAGTTATAATTGAAAGAATTAAGAGTAAGACGGAGAATAGGATAGCAGATGAACAAGGAGGCTTTAGGAAAGGTAGGGGGTGTGTGGACCAGGTGTTTACAGTGAAACATATAAGTGAACAGTATTTAGATAAGGCTAAAGAGGTCTTTGTGGCATTTATGGATTTGGAAAAGGCGTATGACAGGGTGGATAGGGGGGCAATGTGGCAGATGTTGCAAGTGTATGGTGTAGGAGGTAGGTTACTGAAAGCAGTGAAGAGTTTTTACGAGGATAGTGAGGCTCAAGTTAGAGTATGTAGGAAAGAGGGAAATTTTTTCCCAGTAAAAGTAGGCCTTAGACAAGGATGTGTGATGTCACCGTGGTTGTTTAATATATTTATAGATGGGGTTGTAAGAGAAGTAAATGCGAGGGTCTTGGCAAGAGGCGTGGAGTTAAAAGATAAAGAATCACACACAAAGTGGGAGTTGTCACAGCTGCTCTTTGGTGATGACACTGTGCTCTTGGGAGATTCTGAAGAGAAGCTGCAGAGATTGGTGGATGAATTTGGTAGGGTGTGCAAAAGAAGAAAATTAAAGGTGAATACAGGAAAGAGTAAGGTTAAGGATAACAAAAAGATTAGGTGATGAAAGATTGAATATCAGATTGGAGGGAGAGAGTATGGAGGAGGTGAACGTATTCAGATATTTGGGAGTGGACGTGTCAGCGGGTGGGTCTATGAAAGATTAGGTGAATCATAGAATTGATGAGGGAAAAAGAGTGAGTGGTGCACTTAGGAGTCTGTGGAGACAAAGAACTTTGTCCTTGGAGGCAAAGAGGGGAATGTATGAGAGTATAGTTTTACCAACGCTCTTATATGGGTGTGAAGCGTGGGTGATGAATGTTGCAGCGAGGAGAAGGCTGGAGGCAGTGGAGATGTCATGTCTGAGGACAATGTGTGGTGTGAATATAATGCAGAGAATTCGTAGTTTGGAAGTTAGGAGGAGGTGCGGGATTACCAAAACTGTTGTCCAGAGGGCTGAGGAAGGGTTGTTGAGGTGGTTCGGACATGTAGAGAGAATGGAGCGAAACAGAATGACTTCAAGAGTGTATCAGTCTGTAGTGGAAGGAAGGCGGGGTAGGGGTCGGCCTAGGAAGGGTTGGAGGGAGGGGGTAAAGGAGGTTTTGTGTGCGAGGGGCTTGGACTTCCAGCAGGCATGCGTGAGCGTGTTTGATAGGAGTGAATGGAGACAAATGGTTTTTAATACTTGACGTGCTGTTGGAGTGTGAGCAAAGTAACATTTATGAAATGATTCAGGGAAACCGGCAGGCCGGACTTGAGTAATGGAGATGGGAAGTACAGTGCCTGCACTCTGAAGGAGGGGTGTTAATGTTGCAGTTTAAAAACTGTAGTGTAAAGCACCCTTCTGGCAAGACAGTGATGGAGTGAATGATGGTGAAAGTTTTTCTTTTTCGGGCCACCCTGCCTTGGTGGGAATCGGCCAGTGGGATAATAAAATAATAAAATATATATGAGCCTCACTCTGATATTTATATCCTAGGTTCCCTACACATGCTATATGATATATATATATATATATATATATATATATTTATTATCACACTGGCCGATTCCCACCAAGGCAGGGTGGCCCGAAAAAGGAAAACTTTCACCATTATTCACTCCATCACTGTCTTGCCAGAAGGGTGCTTTACACTACAGTTTTTAAACTCCAACATTAACACCCCTCCTTCAGAGTGCAGGCACTGTACTTCCCATCTCCAGGACTCAAGTCCGGCCTGCCGGCTTCCCTGAATCCCTTCATAAATGTTACTTTGCTCACACTCCAACAGCACGCCAAGTATTAAAAACCATTTGTCTCCATTCACACCTATCAAACACGCTCACGCATGCCTGCTGAAAGTCCAAGCCCCTCGCACACAAAACCTCCTTTACCCCCTCCCTCCAACCTTTCCTAGGCCAACCCCTACCCCGCCTACCTTCCACTACAGACTGATACACTCTTGAATTCATTCTGTTTCGCTCCATTCTCTCTACATGTCTGACCCACCTCAACAACCCTTCCTCAGCCCTCTGGACAACAGTTTTGGTAATCCCGCACCTCCTCCTAACTTCCAAACTACGAATTCTCTGCATTATATTCACACCACACATTGCCCTCAGACATGACATCTCCACTGCCTCCAGCCTTCTCCTCACTGCAACATTCATCACCCATGCTTCACACCCATATAAGAGCATTGGCAAAACTCTACTCTCATACATTCCCCTCTTTGCCTCCAAGGACAAAGTTCTTTGTCTCCACAGACTCCTAAGTGCACCGCTCACCCTTTTCCCCTCATCAATTCTATGATTCACCTCATCTTTCATAGACCCATCCGCTGACACGTCCACTCCCAAATATCTGAATACATTCACCTCCTCCATACTCTCTCCCTCCAATCTGATATCCAATCTTTCATCACCTAATCTTTTTATCCTAATAACTTTACTCTTTCCTGTATTCACTTTTAATTTTCTTCTTTTGCATACCCTACCAAATTCATCCACCAACCTCTGCAACTTCTCTTCAGAATCTCCCAAGAGCACAGTGTCATCAGCAAAGAGCAACTGTGACAACTCCCACTTTATGTGTGATTGTTTATCTTTTAACTCCACGCCTCTTGCCATGACCCTCACATTTACTTCTCTTACAACCCCATCTATAAATATATTAAACAACCACGGTGACATCACACATCCTTGTCTAAGGCCTACTTTTACTGGGAAATAATCTCCCTCTTTCCTACATACTCTAACTTTAGCCTCACTATCCTCATAAAAACTCTTCACTGCTTTCAGTAACCTACCTCCTACACCATACACCTGCAACATCTGCCACATTACTCCCCTATCCACCCTGTCATACGCCTTTTCCAAATCCATAAATGCCACAAAGGACCCCAATGGAAATAAGTCACTCTGTCTGACTTTTTTGGGTTATCCTAGGTTCCCTACACATATGCTGCTATGTATGATAATTCTATGTAACTGTATTTGTGTATACCTGAATAAACTTACTTACTTACTTACTTACTTACAAAAACCTTTTTAGCCTTATCTAAAAACTGTTCACTTATATGTTTCACTGTAAACACCTGGTCCACACACCCCCTACCTTTCCTAAAGCCTCCTTGTTCATCTGCTATCCTATTCTCCGACTTACTCTTAATTCTTTCAATAATAACTCTACCATACACTTTACCAGGTATACTCAACAGACTTATCCCCCTATAATTTTTGCACTCTCTTTTGTCCCCCTTTATACAAAGGAACTATGCATGCTCTCTGCCAATCCCTAGGTACCTTACCCTCTTCCATACATTTATTAAATAATTGCACCAACCACTCCAAAACTATATCCCCACCTGCTTTTAACATTTCTATCTTTATCTCATCAATCCCGGCTGCCTTACCCCCTTTCATTTTACCTACTGCCTCACAATCTTCCCCCACACTCACAACTGGCTCTTCCTCACTCCTACAAGATGTTATTCCTCCTTTCCCTATACACGAAATCACAGCTTCCCTATCTTCATTAACATTTAACAATTCCTCAAAATATTCCCTCCATCTTCCCAATACCTCTAACTCTCCATTTAATAACTCTCCTCTCCTATTTTTAACTGACAAATCCATTTGTTCTCTAGGATTCCTTAACTTGTTAAACTCACTACAAAAATTTTTCTTATTTTCAACAAAATTTGTTGATAACATCTCACCCACTCTCTCATTTGCTCTCTTTTTACATTGCTTCACCACTCTTTAAAACTCTCTCTTTTTCTCCATATACTCTTCCCTCCTTGCATCACTTCTACTTTGTAAAAACTTCTCATATGCTAACTTTTTTCTCCCTTTCTACTCTCTTTACATCATCATTCCTCCAATCGCTCCTCTTCCCTCCCACACTCACTTTCCTGTAACCACAAACTTCTGCTGAACACTCTAACACTACATTTTTAAACCTATATAAGATATATATATATATATATATATAATATATATGTACACACATATATATATATATAATTATATATATATATATAATTATATATATATATATATATATATATATATATATATATATATATATATATATATATAAATATATATATTTTAAATATATATTTATATATATATATATATATATATATATATATATATATATATATATATATATATATATATATATATATATATACATATAAATATATATATATATATATATAATGTATATATATATATATATATATATATATATATATATATATATATATATATATATATATATATATATATATATATATATATATGCATATGTATATATATATATATATATATATATATATATATATATATATATATATATATATATATATATATATATATATACATATATATATATATATATATATATATATATATATATATATATATATATATATATCAGGTTTCAGGTAGGTCTTGCTTCTTCTATTTACACTTAGGTCACACTACACATACATGTACAAGCATATATATACACACCCTCCTGGGTTTTCTTCTATTTTCTTACTAGTTCCTGTTCTTGTTTATTTCCTCTTATTTCCATGGGGAAGTGGAACAGAATTCTTCCTCCGTAACCCATGCGTGTTGTAAGAGGCGACTAAAGTTCCGGGAGCAAGGGGCTAGTAACTCATTCTCCTGTATATACTACTTAATGTAAAAGGAGAAACTTTTGTTTTTCCTTTCGTGCCACCCCGCCTTGGTGGGATACTGCCGGTGTGTTGAAAGAAAGAAGAATATATATATATATATATATATATATATATATATATATATATATATATATATATATATATATATATATATATATATATATATATATATATATATATATGTATATATATATATAGAGAGAGATATATATATATATTTATATATATATATATATATATATATATATATATATATATATATATATATATATATATATATATATATATATATATATATATATATATATATATATATATATATATGTATATATGTATATACATATATACATATATACATATATATATATACATATATATATATATATATATATATATATATATATATATATATATAAATATATATATATATATATATATATATATATATATATATACATATATATATATAATATATATATATATATATATATATATATATATATATATATATATATATATATATATATATATATATATATATATGTATATATATATATATATATATATATATATATATATATATATATATATATATATATATATATATATATATATATATATATTTATATATATATATGTCGTGCCGAATATGTAAAACTGGTCAATTAGCAAGAATTTATTTAAAATTAAGTCCTTTCTAAAATTTTCTCTTATACGTTTATAGATATATTTTTTTCATTAACGTTGATGTAAAAATTTATAATTTTGCACAAAAAGGAACTTAGAAAACTTACCTAACCTTATTATAACAAGAGCAATTTATTTTAGCCTAACCCAACTAAATGTATTTTAGATTTGTTTACAATAATTTAATACTAAACAAACCAGTGAAATATAATTTTTTTTCTTAGGTTCAGAATGATTTTGGAGAAATTATTGCATATACAAATTTTCGCTTGTCCTATATGGCAAGATTAGCGTTGCTATTAAAGCCAAGATCGCAGGTTCTGCCTATTCGGCACGACATATATATATATATATATATATATATATATATATATATATATATATATATATATATATATATATATATATATATATATATATATTTATATATATATGTATATATATGTCGTGCCGAATAGGCAGAACTTGCGATTTTGGCTTAAATAGCAATGTTTATCTTGCCATATAGGACAAGTGAAAATTTGTGTATGCAATAAATTCGCCAAAATCATTGTGAACCTAACGAAAGAAATATATTTGATTGTGTTTGTTAAGTACTAAATTATTGTAAACGTATTTAAAATATATTTAGTTGGGTTAGGCTAAAATAAATTGTTCTTGTTATAATAAGGTCAGGTAAGTTTTCTAAGATTCTTTTGGTGCAAAATTAATAAATTTTACATTAACATTAATGAAAAAAATATATCTTTAAACGTATAAGAGAAAATTTCAGAAAGGACTTTATTTTAAATGAGTTCTTGCTAATTGACCAGTTTTACATATTCGGCACGACATATATATATAAATATATATATATATATATATATATATATATATATATATATATATATATATATATATATATATATATATATGTATATATATATATATATATATGTGTGTGTGTATATATTTATATATATATATATATATAGTGTGTATATATTTATATATATATAAGGTGTATGTATATATATATATATATATATATATATATATATATATATATATATATATACACACACACACATATATATATATATATATATATATATATATATATATTTATATTTATATATATATATATATATATATATATATATATATATATATATATATATATATATATATATATATATATATATATATATATATATATATATATACACACACACACATATATATATATATATATATATATATATATATATATTTATATTTATATATATATATATATAAATATATATATATATATATATATATATATGTGTGTGTGTGTATATATATATATATATATATATATATATATATATATATATATATATATATATATATATATATTATATATATATATATAAAATATAGGGAAGTACCACCTCTATAGCTGGAATGGGGACCCTCATCCTCAGAGAAGACAATAAACGTACCTCAGGGAAAACTCAAGGTTCTCCCCGGAGCTGTTTGAATATTTTCTTCTCCTACCACCCCCTATATTTATATTCTATGTGAACATTTATTAATAAACAAAATACATTTACAGAAAAAAACATAAACATGAATACAATGGCACAATGTATCAAAGATGATGAATTTCCTCCAGCTCCTCCGAGGCTGGACGTGAGCCAAGTATGCAGCAAGCATTTCCCCTCTGGATGGCGACGCTGAGGCGCTGGAACATGAAAGTGGCTGCCCTTGGGTCCCTGGTGGTGTCGATGAGTCTGGAACCCAATTCTTTAAGGAAACGTGTGGCATTTTTTCCCCATCATCCCAAGGTCTCTGATCCCACTGGGACAAATTGATACTGTTGGCTAATGTCCCTGTACTTGCTGATCTTGTACTCCTCCCTGTGGTCAGCAGCTCCTCCCTGTCTCCCCACACTGTGATGGATATAGGTGTCAGCCAGTGTGGACACACGGGTATAGTCCCATGCTAAGAGCTTGCCATTCTTCCAAGGATAGATGGTGATCCCGTCGGGGCGGTTTGCTGGGTTGTGGGTATTGTTTGCTGCAAGTGATCGTGGCTCCCTCTCGGCAGGGCATCCAGCTGTAGCAAGGGTTCTCTTAATGATGTCGTTGACCTCATTGTGTCTTGCATGCCAGCCCTTGGTTTTGGAACAGTTAAGACCATGTAGACCGTATTGGTCTGCTTGCACTTCGCCGCAAATACACATATATTCTGTGTGAATTGGGGCAGCAAGGCGCAGAGCCACTGCAATACGGAGGGTCTTAGGGTCGAGTTGCGTTCCCATTGCCGATATGGGAACTGTTTGGAGGAAGTCCCCGGAGTGAGGTGCACTCACAGCCTGGAGACGGGCAATCTCCCTATCTGATGTTGCAGCCCTGAGCATGTTGGCAAGCACCTTTTCAGCAATTGGGCTATCCCAGCTTGACTGTTTGTGAGCCAGTGCTGCACCAGGGTTTGGTGCTGGAGCAGCAAGAGTCTCCCATTCGGTGATGGCACTGACATAGCTAGGGTCTTCTATTCCTGCTGAGTCACTGAGGGTGTCAGGAAGAATTTGTCTTATCAACTCGTTTGATGCAATGGAAGAGGATAGGAAAGCTGGTAGAGCAATCTGGGAGGATCTGCGTACTCCTAGCCCTCCAAGCCTGACCGGAAGTGAGGCTTGCAACCACTGTCCATCGTCAAGGGAAAGATTCAATACATATATATATATATATATATATATATATATATATATATATATATATATATATATATATATATATATATATATATATATATATTCAACAAGTTGGCCGTCTCCCACCGAGGCAGGGTGACCCAAAAAAGAAAGAAAATCTCCAAAAAGAAAATACTTTCATCATCATTCAACACTTTCACAACACTCACACATTATCACTGTTTTTGCAGAGGTGCTCAGAATACAACAGTTTAGAAGCATATACGTATAAAGATACACAACATATCCCTCCAAACTGCCAATATCCCAAACCCCTCCTTTAAAGTGCAGGCATTGTTCTTCCCATTTCCAGGACTCAATTCCGACTATATGAAAATAACGGGTTTCACTGAATCCCTTCACTAAATATTACCCTGCTCACACTTCAACAGATCGTCAGGTCCCAAGTATCATTCGTCTCCATTCACTCCTATCTAACACGCTCATGAACGCTTGCTGGAAGTCCAAGCCTCTCGCCCACAAAACCTCCTTTACCACCTCTTTCCAACCCTTTCGAGGACGACCCCTACCCCTCCTTCCTTCTCCTGTAGATTTGTATGCTTTCCATGTCATTCTACTTTGATCCATTCTCTCTAAATGACCAAACCACCTGAACAATCCCTCTTCTGCCCTCTGACTAATGCTTTTATTAACTCCACACCTTCTCCTAATTTCCACACTCCGAATTTTCTGCATAATATTTACACCACACATTGCCCTTAGACAGGACATCTCCACTGCCTCCAACCGTCTCCTCGCTGCTGCATTTACCACCCAAGCTTCACATCCATATGAGAGTGTTGGTACTACTATACTTTCATACATTCCCTTCTTTGCCTCCATAGATAACGTTTTTTGACTCCACGTATACCTCAACGCACCACTCACCTTTTTTCCTTCATCAGTTCTATGATTAACCTCATCCTTCATAAATCCATCCGCCGACACATCAACTCCCAAGTATCTGAAAACATTCACTTCTTCCATACTCCTCCTCCCCAATTTGATATCCAATTTTTTTTTATCTAAATCATTTGATACCGTCATCACCTTACTCTTTTCTATGTTCACTTTCAACTTTCTACCTTTACACTCATTCTCAAAATCATCCACTAACTTTTCAGTTTTTCTTTAGAATCTCCCATAAGCACAGTATCATCAGCAAAAAGTAACTGTGTCAATTCCCATTTTGAATTTGATTCCCCATAATTTAATCCCACCCCTCTCCCGAACACCCTAGCATTTACTTCTTTTACAACCCCATCTATAAATATATTAAACAACCATGGTGACATTACACATCCCTGTCTAAGACCTACTTTTACCGGGAAGTAGTCTCCCTCTCTTCTACACACCCTAACTTGAGCCTCACTATCCTCATAAAAACTCTTTACAGCATTAAGTAACTTACCACCTATTCCATATACTTGCAACATCTGCCACATTGCTCCACTATCCACTCTGTCATATGCTTTTTCTAAATCCATAAATGCAATAAAAACTTCCCTACGTTTATCTAAATACTGTTCACATATATGCTTCAATGTAAACACTTGATCTACACATCCCCTACCCACTCTGAAGCCTCCCTGCTCATCCGCAATCCTACATTCTGTCTTACCTCTAATTCTTTCAATTATAATCCTACCGTATACTTTTCCTGGTATACTCAGTAAACTTATTCCTCTATAATTTTTACAATCTCTTTTGTCCCCTTTCCCTTTATATAAAGGGACTATACATGCTCTCCGCCAATCCCTAGGTACCTTTCCCTCTTTCATACATTTATTAAACAAAAGTACCAACCACTCCAACACTATATCCCCCCCTGCTTTTAACATTTCTGTCATGATCCCATCAGTTCCAGCTGCTTTACCCCCTTTCAGTCTACGTAATGCCTCACGTACCTCCACCACACTTACATTCTGCTCTTCTTCACTCCTAAAAGATGGTATACCTCCCTGGCCAGTGCATGAAATTACCGCCTCCCTTTCTTCCTCAACATTTAAAAGTTCCTCAAAATATTCTCGCCATCTACCTAATACCTCTTTCTCCCCATCTACTAACTCCCCTACTCTGTTTTTAACTGACAAATCCATACTTTCCCTAGGCTTTCTTAACTTGTTTAACACACTCCAAAAATTTTTCTTATTTTCATTAAAATTTCTTGACAGTGCCTCTCCCACTCTATCATCTGCTCTCCTTTTGCACTCTCTCCCCACTCTCTTCACCTTTCTTTTACTCTCCATATACTCTGCTCTTCTTGTAACACTTCTGCTTTGTAAAAACCTCTCATAAGCTACCTTTTTCTCTTTTATCACCCTCTTTACTTCATCATTCCACCAATCGCTCCTCTTTCCTCCTGCCCCCTCCCATCTATAACCACAAACTTCTGCCCTACATTCTAATACTGCATTTTTAAAACTATTCCAACCCTCTTCAACCCTCCCCCCCCACTACTCATCTTTGCACTATCCCACCTTTCTGCCAATAGTCGCATATATCTCGCTCGAACTTCCTCCTCTCTTAGTTTATACACTTTCACCTCCCTCTTACTTGTTGTTGCCACCTTCCTTTTTTCCCATCTACCTCTTACTCTAACTGTAGCTACAACTAAATAATGATCCGATATATCAGTTGCCCCTGTATAAACATGTACATCCTGGAGCCTACCCATCAACCTTTTATCCACCAATACATAATCTAACAAACTACTTTCATTACGTGCTATATCATACCTTGTATATTTATTTATCCTCTTTTTCATAAAATATGTATTACTTACTACCAAATTTCTTTCTACACATAGCTCAGTTAAAGGCTCCCCATTTTCATTTACCCCTGGCACCCCAAATTTACCTACTACTCCCTCCATAACATTTTTACCCACTTTAGCATTGAAATCCCCAACCACCATTACTCTCACCCTTGATTCAAAACTCCCCACGCATTCACTCAACATTTCCCAGAATCTCTCTCTCTCTCCTCTACATTTCTCTCTTCTCCAGGTGCATACACGCTTACTATAACCCTCTTTTCACATCCAATCTTTATTTTACTCCACATAATCCTTGAATTTATTCATTTGTAGTCGTGCCGAATATGTAAAACTGGTCAATTAGCAAGAACTCATTTAAAATTAAATCCTTTCTGAAATTCTTTCTTATACGTTTAAAGATATATTTTTTTATTAATGTTAATGTAAAAAAAATTAATTTTGCACCAAAAGAATCTTAGAAAACTTACCTAACCTTTTTATAACAAGAACAATTTGTTTTAGCCTAACCTAACTAAATATATTTTAGATTTGTTTACAATAATTTAATACTAAACAAACACAGTGAAAAATATTTTTTTCGTTAGGTTCAGAATGATTTTGGCGAAATTATTGCATACACAAATTTTCGCTTGTCTTATGTGGCAAGATGAGCGTTGCTATTTAAGCCAAGAACGCAAGTTCTGCCTATTCGGCACGACATATATATATATATATATATATATATATATATATATATATATATATATATATATATATATATATATATATATATATATATATATATATATTTTTCAACAAGTCGGCCGTCTCCCACCGAGGCAGGGTAACCCAAAAAAGAAAGAAAATCCCCAAAAAGAAAATACTTTCATCATCATTCAACACTTTCACCACACTCGCACATTATCACTGTTTTTGCAGAGGTGCTCAGAATACAACAGTCTAGAAGCATACACATATAAAGATACACAACATATCCCTCCAAACTGCCAATATCCCAAACCCCTCCTTTAAAGTGCAGGCATTGTACTTCCCATTTCCAGGACTCAAGTCCGACTATATGAAAATAACCGGTTTCCCTGAATCCCTTCACTAAATATTACCCTGCTCACACTCCAACAGATCGTCAGGTCCCAAGTATCATTCGTCTCCATTCACTCCTATCTAGCATATATATATATATATATATATATATATATATATATATATATATATATATATATATATATATATATATATATATATATATATATATATATTATTGCTTGCCTGCCCTCCTTATTACTTTAAATGAGATCGAGGTGAATAATTCTATAGACTTTTAACTACTTCTTTTTCTAGGGAAACAAGAACCACAAGTAAAATTTAGAAGCTTTTCCAATTTATATATATTTTCTTAAGTTGGAAACAAATCAATTATAAGTCATTTGCATATCTCTCATATCTTACGAGTGCAAGAATACTTATATATGCAAAACTATTTACACGTCCTTAAGGTATCACCACTATTCATTCTTTCAAAGTTACATCAGGTAACCTCACGAGGTTCTTCACACCGACTGTGAGTAACACCATCTATCGTATTCTCAAAGGAATAGGGTTTTGTTACAACAGAGTATCTCAAAGAGATGCACCTTGGGCTGAAGACCAGCTGCTACTGCTTGCTGTGAGGAGGGGCAACCTGACATGAGGTAGGTCATGTGTTATTCTCAGAGGTAGGATGAGGTTGAACTAGAGACTGGTCTTTACTCAAGTGCATTACAATTCCTACACTGTTACTCCTAACGTATGATGTTAAGTCATGTTACAGTACATAATAATTGAACATGTTTCCGTTTAGTAAGATACTACAGCCCCAGATAATTTCATATAGTCGGACGTCCATATTTTAACTGTTAATAAGGAAGATAACAATATGATATTAAGTAATATTTCGGCCCAAAGTAGTGAGGAAGGTAACCAGGCGTAACACCTCCTCCCCTCGTGACCGCAGGACGTCAAAAGGAACTCAGGTGGGAGCGGCCAGAGTTGATGTCTTATGGGTGAATCACTCAACATACAGCTAGGATGCATCTTAGCTCAACGCTCCAACCAGAGGGGACTATTTGGAATTAGTAGACTTGTCAGCTCATACTGTGGGAATGAAGAAACTAGGGTTACCTCAGAAGAGTACGTCTCCCCTGCCCTCTTTTTGAGACAAGAAAGGGTATCTTCAATTACATTAACTTTCCCTTTATATAAGATAAAGACATTGAATAAGGTTGAATTCATAATGCCAATCTGAAGATTTGGGTCTTCTTTGATTTCATCGTGTTAATAAATGCTATCGGGTTATGGTCTGAATAAACCATTATAGTATGAAGGGAAGAGTCTACATACACATCAAAATGTTCTAGAGGCACCACCAATGCTAACACCTCCTTCTCTATTGTTGAATAGTTAAATTGATGCTTCTTTAATTTAGATGAAAAGTAAAACAGAGGATGTAGTAACTGAGAGGATGGTGCTTGTTGTAACAACATGGCACCTAACATGTAAGCACTTGCGTCAATCTGTACATGAAAAGGTTGGGTGAATTCAGGGCTTCGCAACACATGAGAGGCCAAAAGTAATGTTTTTAACTGTCTAAAAGCTAGGTCACACTCTGATGTCCATGCGAATTTCATTCTAAGACTCATGGCTTCGGTCAAAGTAAAAGCTATTTGGGCAAAATTGGGGCAGAAATGACAATAAAAGCCGGCTATCCCTAAGAATCTTTGCACTGCTTTCTGGTCTTTTGGTACAGGGAATTCAACATGGGACTTGACTTCAGCATCTAGAGAGGCTAACTCGCTCTGACCGATCTGAAATCGTAAATATTTAACTTTGGCTTGTCCGAATTTACACTTGGAGAAGTTGATCGTGAAATTATACTTGTTTAAGAGTTCGAATAAGGCTTGAAGTTGCCTCCCAACTATCACTATAAACCATGAGGTCATCCAGATGAGCTTCTACCCCTTTAGATGTTGAAAGGTTGAAGTTGCGTTGCAAAGACCGAAGGGCATTACTCTGTAATTGTATAGGACAACTTGCACCACATAAGGTGAGAGAGGTACCTGGTAATATCCTCTTAACAAATTCAATTTGCTTATGTATTTAGCCCAGGCTACTTGATCTACTAAATCATCAATTAGTGGGATCACGAATCCATCAGGTATAGTAACGGAGTTAATTTTCCTGAAGTCAGTGCACATTCGTTTGGTCCCATCTGGTTTAGGCACCAGGGTATATGGTGAGGCCCATGGACCTAGTCTGGGTTCATCTAATCCATCTGCAAGCAACCAATCCATTTTCTTTTCTAATTCTTGTTTCAGAGGGCTCACCCAGTAAGGGGAGCTGCTTAAATTGAGTATTCATTTTGAGATTTATCTCGTGAAATCTGAGGGTACAAGTTTTTGGAATCTCCCTGAATAACTGAGGATACCGGTGAATAAGAGCCTTTATTTCCTGTTACTTCTCCGATTCTAGAGACACCAACATCTTTAAATTCTGTAAGGTTTCTGAGTTTTTCAAGAGCATTGGAATTCCTAATTCTTCATCTCCTGACTGGGGTGTTACCTTCTTCTGCTAAGGTGTTATGCAAGATGCTGCATTGCTGTGTAAATGTATGGAGAAGTGTGCAATAATTTCATAAACACAACTGTAAATCATAATGTATAAACCATGAATAAATGTAAACCATAATTTTAGAAATATGCTATGCATTTTCTGGGTACTGTAAAGTAGTTTAAACTGTGGAATTTAAGGAAATCTTGTCGGATTTATTTTCCAAGTGTAGGGGCATAGGTCTGTGAGCATGGATGGCGGAGCATGGTCGAGTCATGTGGGAAGCAGCAACATGGGTGGAAGACGCTGGCCAGACGCCATGTATTGGAGCTAAGTTTTGTACTCTTTTTGCTTAGCCAACTCATGCCATAGGATACTTTAGTGTCTACCAATAGGGTCACTGGGGTTCTGATGTGGGCATGACTCTGTTAGTGGTATGAAAGATGGTGAATCTGGATAACATGGTTTTGGGAGGAGAGTAGAGTAGTGTCAGGGCATGGTGTCCACTCTGCACCGCCCATACGTTCATGTGTTTATTTGTTTTGTTGTAACTCTCCAGCCTGTCGGCTCCATATGTATCTGTTTATCGGGTGTTTCTCCATATGTATCTGTTTATTGGGTGTTTCTCCATATGTATCTGTTTATCGGGTGTTTCTCCATATGTATCTGTTTATCGGGTGTTTCTCCATATGTATCTGTTTATCGGGTGTTTCTCCATATGTATCTGTTTATCGGGTGTTTCTCCATATGTATGTGTTTATTGGGTGTTTCTCCATATGTATGTGTTTATTGGGTGTTTCTCCATATGTATGTGTTTATTGGGTGTTTCTCCATATGTATGTGTTTATTGGGTGTTTCTCCATATGTATGTGTTTATTGGGTGTTTCTCCATATGTATGTGTTTATTGGGTGTTTCTCCATATGTATGTGTTTATTTGGTGTTTCTCCATATGTATGTGTTTATTGGGTGTTTCTCCATATGTATGTGTTTATTGGGTGTTTCTCCATATGTATGTGTTTATTTGGTGTTTCTCCATATGTATGTGTTTATTGGGTGTTTCTCCATATGTATGTGTTTATTTGGTGTTTCTCCATATGTATGTGTTTATTGGGTGTTTCTCCATATGTATGTGTTTATTGGGTGTTTCTCCATATGTATGTGTTTATTGGGTGTTTCTCCATATGTATGTGTTTATTGGGTGTTTCTCCATATGTATGTGTTTATTGGGTGTTTCTCCATATGTATGTGTTTATTGGGTGTTTCTCCATATGTATGTGTTTATTGGGTGTTTCTCCATATGTATGTGTTTATTGGGTGTTTCTCCATATGTATGTGTTTATTGGGTGTTTCTCCATATGTATGTGTTTATTTGGTGTTTGTGCTAAAGAAGAGGTGATTGTGTATATTAAGTGAGTGTATACAGTGTTACCTTAAGTAAATGTATATTTTTCTAACGAGGAATTTTGCCTGATCCTTCTGATAATCAACCCATTGATGTAGTAAATGCTGGTTTAGCACTTTCTGTTTTGACTGGGATAGGCCTGTGTGGCCTAGGTTTATGTGAGGTTTGTGTAACTTTTACCTTTGCCCTTAAACTAGGCCCTTAGGTCCCAGCAAATCGCGCTTTCTATGTAACATGGGGCATGTATATGGGATAATTATCAAATTTTATGTGATAATTCAAATTTGAAACCTGGATAGTCAACAATCATAACACATTAGGTTGGTTAGAGGAAGGATTCACTATAAAATACTTACAAAGACCACAATATTATACCAATCGCATCTGCTAGAAAATGGCAGGATGGATAATGAGAACCTTCAAAACTAGGGATGTTAAGCCCATGATGACACTGTTCAGGTCGTTTGTTCTATCTAGGCTGGAATATTGCTGCACACTAACAATGCCTTTCAAGGCAGGTGAACATGCTGACCCAGGAAATGTACAGAGAACCTTTACGACACACATAAGTACGATAAAACACCTAAACTACTGGAAACGGTTGAAGTTCCTCGACTTGTATTCTCCGGAATGCAAGTGGGAGAAATAGATGATTATATACACTTGGAAAATCTTAGAGGGATTAATACCAAATCTGCACACAAAAATCACTCCCTATGAAAGCAGAAAACTCGGCAGGCGATGCAACATTCCCCCAATGAAAAGCAAGGGCACCACTAGTACGAAAAAAGACAACACGATAAGTGTCAGAGGGCCAAGACTGTTCAACTACCTACCAGAATACATAAAGGGGATTACCTATAGACCCATGACTGTCTTCAAGAAGGCTCTGGACTGGTTCCTATAGTCAGCACCTGATCAGCTGTGCTGTGATTCGTACGGTGGTTTACGAGCGGCCATCAGTAATAGACTGGTTGATCAGACGCTGATCCACAATGAGGCATGGTCACAGACTGGACCACGGGGGCGATGCCCCCCCCGAAACCCTCTCTAGTTATACTCCAGGTATAATGCATTAACTCGCTCTGTGTCCACCTCCTCCCGTCTCTCTCTCTTTCTCTTTCTCCCTTGTCATTCATTCTGTCTTCTGTCTCCTTTTATCTCTTGTTCTCCCTTCCCCTCTTCGTATGATCATGTGCATCATATAGTGATATTCAACATACTGGCTGTGTCACAAGCTTTCATAAAACAATTCGGCGCTTTTATGAATCTTGCATATGCAATATCTCTTTTTTAAATTGCGAAATAGTTATCTCGTTCGGAGGCACTTTTATTTTTATTTTGTTCAGAGCTGCTGATAACACTGCTGCTGTTGCTGCTGCTACTGCTGCTGCTGCTGCAATAGCTGTTCCTTACAATACTGCTGCTGCACCAGATGTTCATCACACTGCTGCTGCTGTTGCACCAGCTGTTCATCACTGCTGCTGCTGCTGCTGTTGTACCAGATCAGAGTGAGCATTATTTCAGGCATTTCGCTGAGGCACACATCAGCCGAATAACAGCTGCAGTAAACGCGAGATTGCAAATTTCAGACTAGCTTTCAGGAACTTCACAGACCTCAAACACAGTATATTTAGGCATATTCACCTACATTCCGAAATAGTAAATCCCTTCTCACAATAGCTACTGGGGTACCTTGACGAAGTAACAGAAGTGTGGCAAGAGAGGGATTGTCAGATAGCATCTTTGTGGACTGACTGTACGAAGGTTTTCGACACGATTCCGCACAAGTGACCGACACAAAAGCTGAAGGAGCTAACAGGAATAACAGGTAAGGCACAGCAATGGATCAAGACATACCTATCAGGAAGGAAACAACGAGTGACTCTCCGTGTAGAGAACACATAGGTAAGTAGAACATTGCTGCTGCTGTTGCAGTGTAGTAGTGAAAGTTGGCCATACTCAAGGGAGGGGTTAGTAGTACTAGTGACAACGTCTTCGTCTGCTACACGTCCCTTACCATCTGACGCCAGTATATAAGCGCCAGCTTTCTTGCCTGTGCTTCAGTTTCTTCACCACTACGGTGTTCTTCACACCAACTCCAAGGCTGAGGGACTGATTACATCATCTTTTGTATATAGTTCTACTGTCTTTCAATTATATCCTTGAATTCACATTGAGAAAGCCACTGGATGGCGAAACATCTACATTAAAGATACCCAGATGTTGCACATATGTGTTAATTTTCATTTCGTCGATATTGTATACCATTCATGTACATTATTATTATTATTATTATTTATAGAAAAAAGGTATGAGCTACATAGAGACTGGTGACTGGAAGGAGTGGATTAGGGGTGAAAAGTTCTTAGGTTTGATCCGAGGAAATGGAGGGTGCTTCCAATTTCAGGGAATCAAGAGATCCCTCACCAGAATAAAAGCACTTCTACTGAAGGGTTCATTTGGAGACAGATTTGTAGGTGTAACCTTCGGTGTGTTGCACCGGAGAACCCTTTGACGCCTCTAGGTTTTGTTCCTCCTCGGCACAGGTGCTCTGGAGCCCACTGAAGCCTCTAGCTTGTGTTCCTCCTCGGCACAGGTGCTAGGGAGCCCAGTGAAGCCTCTAGCTTGTGTTCCTCCTCGGCAAAGGTGCTCTAGAGCCCACTAAACCGCCTAGCTTGTGTTCCTCCACAGCATTGGTGCTCTGGAGCCCACTGAAGCCTCTTGCTTGTGTTCCTCCCATCAGGGGTGCTCTGGAGCATACTGAAGCCTCTAGCTTGTGGTCTCCGGCAGCACTGGTACTCTGTAGCCTACTGAAGCCTCTAGCTTGTATTCTTAAAGAGCAGGGGTGCTGCACATTAAAGCCCCCAACTGTGCTCTCCCGCAGCAGGGGTGCTCTAGAGCTCATTAAAAGCTCCCAGTTTGTATTCTCCTACAGCAGGGGCGCTTCCGAGCACTGAAGCCCCCAACTTCCGTTCTCCTTCATCGTAGGTTTGGGTTAAGGGGAAAGGAGGGAATAAAACATCCAGATGTGTTTTGGACTCCATTCGTATTTGCCTCGTTGCTCTCCACAGCATCTGAGTCAAAGGATGAAACAGAAAAAAATAAAAACATTGTCGTCCTTGCATGAGAGTGAGCTGATGGTCCTGAAGGTTAACACTGACAATACTCTGGTTGGAACACTGATAATATTGTGGTTTGAACACTGACAATACTCTGGTTGGAACACTGACAATACTGTGGTTGGAACACTGACAATATTGTGGTTGGAACACTGACAACACTCTGGTTAGAACACTGATAATATTGCAGTTTTAACACTGACTGTGAAACAAAAACCTGTAACTGTTTTGCATGATGGTAGGATTGCTGGTTTCTTTTTCTGTCTCATAAACACGCTAGATAACAGGGATATCTTGCTACTCCTACTTACACTTTGGTCACACTTCACAGACACGCACATGCATATATATATATATACATACATCTAGGTTTTTCTCCTTTTTCTAAATAGCTCTTGTTCTTTTTTATTTCTTCTATTGTCCATGGGGAAGTGGAAAAGAATCTTTCCTCCGTAAGCCATGCGTGTCGTATGAGGCGACAAAAATGCCGGGAGCAATGGGCTAGTAACCCCTTCTCCTGTATACATTTACTAAAAAAGAGAAGAAGAAAAACTTTATAAAACTGGGATGCTTAAATGTGCGTGGATGTAGTGCGGATGACAAGAAACAGATGATTGCTGATGTTATGAATGAAAAGAAGTTGGATGTCCTGGCTCTAAGCGAAACAAAGCTGAAGGGGGTAGGAGAGTTTCAGTGGGGGGAAATAAATGGGATTAAATCTGGAGTATCTGAGAGAGTTAGAGCAAAGGAAGGGGTAGCAGTAATGTTAAATGATCAGTTATGGAAGGAGAAAAGAGAATATGAATGTGTAAATTCAAGAATTATGTGGATTAAAGTAAAGGTTGGATGCGAGAAGTGGGTCATAATAAGCGTGTATGCACCTGGAGAAGAGAGGAATGCAGAGGAGAGAGAGAGATTTTGGGAGATGTTAAGTGAATGTATAGGAGCCTTTGAACCAAGTGAGAGAGTAATTGTGGTAGGGGACCTGAATGCTAAAGTAGGAGAAACTTTTAGAGAGGGTGTGGTAGGTAAGTTTGGGGTGCCAGGTGTAAATGATAATGGGAGCCCTTTGATTGAACTTTGTATAGAAAGGGGTTTAGTTATAGGTAATACATATTTTAAGAAAAAGAGGATAAATAAGTATACACGATATGATGTAGGGCGAAATGACAGTAGTTTGTTGGATTATGTATTGGTAGATAAAAGACTGTTGAGTAGACTTCAGGATGTACATGTTTATAGAGGGGCCACAGATATATCAAATCACTTTCTAGTTGTAGCTACACTGAGAGTAAAAGGTAGATGGGATACAAGGAGAATAGAAGCATCAGGGAAGAGAGAGGTGAAGGTTTATAAACTAAAAGAGGAGGCAGTTAGGGAAAGATATAAACAGCTATTGGAGGATAGATGGGCTAATGAGAGCATAGGCAATGGGGTCGAAGAGGTATGGGGTAGGTTTAAAAATGTAGTGTTAGAGTGTTCAGCAGAAGTTTGTGGTTACAGGAAAGTGGGTGCAGGAGGGAAGAGGAGCGATTGGTGGAATGATGATGTAAAGAGAGTAGTAAGGGAGAAAAAGTTAGCATATGAGAAGTTTTTACAAAGTAGAAGTGATGCAAGGAGGGAAGAGTATATGGAGAAAAAGAGAGAGGTTAAGAGAGTGGTGAAGCAATGTAAAAAGAGAGCAAATGAGAGAGTGGGTGAGATGTTATCAACAAATTTTGTTGAAAATAAGAAAAAGTTTTGGAGTGAGATTAACAAGTTAAGAAAGCCTAGAGAACAAATGGATTTGTCAGTTAAAAATAGGAGAGGAGAGTTATTAAATGGAGAGTTAGAGGTATTGGGAAGAAGGAGGGAATATTTTGAGGAATTGTTAAATGTTGATGAAGATAGGGAAGCTGTGATTTCGTGTATAGGGCAAGGAGGAATAACATCTTGTAGGAGTGAGGAAGAGCCAGTTGTGAGTGTGGGGGAAGTTCGTGAGGCAGTAGGTAAAATGAAAGGGGGTAAGGCAGCCGGGATTGATGGGATAAAGATAGAAATGTTAAAAGCAGGTGGGGATATAGTTTTGGAGTGGTTGGTGCAATTATTTAATAAATGTATGGAAGAGGGTAAGGTACCTAGTGATTGGCAGAGAGCATGCATAGTTCCTTTGTATAAAGGCAAAGGGGATAAAAGAGAGTGCAAAAATTATAGGGGGATAAGTCTGTTGAGTGTACCTGGTAAAGTGTATGGTAGAGTTATAATTGAAAGAATTAAGAGTAAGACGGAGAATAGGATAGCAGATGAACAAGGAGGCTTTAGGAAAGGTAGGGGGTGTGTGGACCAGGTGTTTACAGTGAAACATATAAGTGAACAGTATTTAGATAAGGCTAAAGAGGTCTTTGTGGCATTTATGGATTTGGAAAAGGCGTATGACAGGGTGGATAGGGGGGCAATGTGGCAGATGTTGCAAGTGTATGGTGTAGGAGGTAGGTTACTGAAAGCAGTGAAGAGTTTTTACGAGGATAGTGAGGCTCAAGTTAGAGTATGTAGGAAAGAGGGAAATTTTTTCCCAGTAAAAGTAGGCCTTAGACAAGGATGTGTGATGTCACCGTGGTTGTTTAATATATTTATAGATGGGGTTGTAAGAGAAGTAAATGCGAGGGTCTTGGCAAGAGGCGTGGAGTTAAAAGATAAAGAATCACACACAAAGTGGGAGTTGTCACAGCTGCTCTTTGCTGATGACACTGTGCTTTTGGGAGATTCTGAAGAGAAGTTGCAGAGATTGGTGGATGAATTTGGTAGGGTGTGCAAAAGAAGAAAATTAAAGGTGAATACAGGAAAGAGTAAGGTTATGAGGATAACAAAAAGATTAGGTGATGAAAGATTGAATATCAGATTGGAGGGAGAGAGTATGGAGGAGGTGAACGTATTCAGATATTTGGGAGTGGACGTGTCAGCGGATGGGTCTATGAAAGATGAGGTGAATCATAGAATTGATGAGGGAAAAAGAGTGAGTGGTGCACTTAGGAGTCTGTGGAGACAAAGAACTTTGTCCTTGCAGGCAAAGAGGGGAATGTATGAGAGTATAGTTTTACCAACGCTCTTATATGGGTGTGAAGCGTGGGTGATGAATGTTGCAGCGAGGAGAAGGCTGGAGGCAGTGGAGATGTCATGTCTGAGGGCAATGTGTGGTGTGAATATAATGCAGAGAATTCGTAGTTTGGAAGTTAGGAGGAGGTGCGGGATTACCAAAACTGTTGTCCAGAGGGCTGAGGAAGGGTTGTTGAGGTGGTTCGGACATGTAGAGAGAATGGAGCGAAACAGAATGACTTCAAGAGTGTATCAGTCTGTAGTGGAAGGAAGGCGGGGTAGGGGTCGGCCTAGGAAGGGTTGGAGGGAGGGGGTAAAGGAGGTTTTGTGTGCGAGGGGCTTGGACTTCCAGCAGGCATGCGTGAGCGTGTTTGATAGGAATGAATGGAGACAAATGGTTTTTAATACTTGACGTGCTGTTGGAGTGTGAGCAAAGTAACATTTATGAAGGGATTCAGGGAAACCGGCAGGCCGGACTTGAGTCCTGGAGATGGGAAGTACAGTGCCTGCACTCTGAAGGAGGGGTGTTAATGTTGCAGTTTAAAAACTGTAGTGTAAAGCACCCTTCTGGCAAGACAGTGATGGAGTGAATGATGGTGAAAGTTTTTCTTTTTCGGGCCACCCTGCCTTGGTGGGAATCGGCCAGTGTGATAATAAAAAAATAAATACTCTTGTTGGAACACTGACAATACTCTGGTTGTAACACTGACAATACTCTGGTTGGAACACTGACAATACTCTGGTTGGAACACTGACAATATTGTGGTTTGAACACTGACAATACTCTGGTTGGAACACTGACAATATTGTGGTTGGAACACTGACAACACTCTGGTTGGAACACTGATAATATTGTAGTTTGAACACTGACAATACTCTGGTTGGAACACTGACAATATTGTGGTTGGAACACTGACAATACTCTGGTTGGAACACTGACAATACTCTGGTTGGAACACTGACAATAATCTGGTTGTAACACTGACAATACTGTGGTTGGAACACTGATAATATTGTAGTTTGAACACTGACAACACTCTGGTTGGAACACTGATAATATTGTGGTTGGAACACTGACAATACTCTGGTTGGAACACTGACAATACTCTGGTTGGAACACTGATAATATTGTGGTTGGAACACTGACAATACTCTGGTTGGAACACTGACAATATTGTGGTTGGAACACTGACAACACTCTGGTTGGAACACTGACAATACTGTGGTTGGAACACTGACAATACTCTGGTTGGAACACTGACAATACTGTGGTTGGAACACTGACAATACTGTGGTTGGAACACTGACAATACTCTGGTTGGAACACTGACAATACTCTGGTTGGAACACTGACAATACTGTGGTTGGAACACTGACAATACTCTGGTTGGAACACTGATAATATTGTGGTTTGAACACTGACAATACTCTGGTTGGAACACTGACAATACTGTGGTTGGAACACTGACAATACTCTGGTTGGAACACTGACAATACTGTGGTTGGAACAATGACAATATTGTAGTATGAACACTGACAATACTCTGGTTGGAACACTGACAATACTCTGGTTGGAACACTGACAATACTCTGGTTGGAACACTGATAATATTGTAGTTTGAACACTGACAATACTCTGGTTGGAACACTGACAATACTCTGGTTGGAACACTGACAATACTCTGGTTGGAACACTGACAATACTGTGGTTGGAACAATGACAATATTGTAGTATGAACACTGGCAATACTCTGGTTGGAACACTGACAATACTGTGGTTGGAACACTGATAATATTGTAGTTTGAACACTGGCAATACTCTGGTTGGAACACTGACAATACTGTGGTTGGAACACTGACAATATTGTAGTTTGAACACTGGCAATACTCTGGTTGGATCACTGGCAATACTGTGGTTGGAACACTGACAATACTCTGGTTGGAACACTGACAATACTCTGGTTGCAACACTAACAACACTATGGTTGGAATACTGACAATACTCTGGTTAGATCACTGACAATGCCATAGTTGGAACACTGACAGCACTGTGGTTGGAACACTAACAATACTGTGGCTGGAATACTGACAGCACTGTGGTTTGAACACTGACAATACTCTGGTTTGAACACTGACAATACTCTGGTTTGAACACTGACAATACTCTGGTTTGAACACTGACAATACTCTGGTTTGAACACTGACAATACTCTGGTTTGAACACTGACAATACTCTGGTTGGAACACTGATAATATTGTAGTTTGAACACTGACAATACTCTGGTTTGAACACTGACAATACTCTGGTTAGAACACTGACAACACTGTGGTTGGAACACTGACAATACTGTGGTTGGAACACTGACAATATTGTGGTTTGAACACTGACAACACTCTGGTTGGAACACTGACAATACTCTGGTTAGAACACTGACAACACTGTGGTTGGAACACTGACAATACTGTGGTTGGAACACTGACAATATTGTGGTTTGAACACTGACAACACTCTGGTTGGAACACTGACAATACTCTGGTTAGAACACTGACAACACTGTGGCTGGAATACTGACAGCACTGTGGTTGGAACACTGACAATACTCTGGTTAGAACACTGACAACACTGTGGTTGGAATACTGACAATACTCTGGTTGGAACACTGACAATACTCTGCTTGGAACACTGATAATATTGTAGTTTGAACACTGACAATACTCTGGTTGGAACACTGACAATACTCTGGTTAGAACACTGACAACACTGTGGTTGGAACACTGACAATACTCTGGTTAGAACACTGACAACACTGTGGTTGGAACACTGACAATACTTTGGTCAGAACACTGACAATACTGTGGTTGAAACATTGACAATATTGTGGCTGGAACACTGACAACACTGTGCTTAGAACACTGGCAATACTGCTATTGGAACACTTACAGTTTTGTAGTTGGAGCACAAAATATTGTGCTTGTAACACCTACAATACTCTGGTTGCAACATTCACAATACTCTGTTACAACACTCACAATACTCTGCTTGCAACACTCACAACAATGTTGTTGCAATGCTCACAATACTCTGGTTACAGCACTCACAAGATTGTAGCTGCCATACTCATAATACTCTTGTTGCAACACTCACAATATTGTGGCTGCAACACTCGCAATACTCAGGTTGCAACACTCTCAATACTCAGGCTGCAACACTCACAATACGCTGGTTCCAATACTTTCAATACTCTGGTTGCAACACTCACAATACTCTGGTTGCAACACTGGCAATACTCTGAATGCAATGCTCATAATACTCTGGTTGCAACACTCACAATATTGTGGCTATAACACTCACAATACTCTGGTTGCAACACTCACAATATTGTGGCTATAACACTCACAATACTCTGGTTGCAACACTCACAATATTGTGGCTATAACACTCACAATACTCTGGTTGCAACACTCACAATATTGTGGCTATAACACTCACAATACTCTGGTTGCAACACTCACATTACTCTGGTTGCAACACACACAATACTCTGGTTGCAACACACACAATACTCAGGTTGTAACAATCACAATATTGCGGTTTAAGCACTCACAATAATCTAGTTGCACCACTCACAATATTATGGTTGCAGCACTCACAATACTCTGGTTGCAGCACTCACAATACTCTGGTTGCAACAATAACAATATTGTGGTTTCAGCACTCAATACTCTGGTTGCAACACTGACAATATTATGGTTGCAACATTAAAAAAGTTACGGTTGCAACATTCACAATACCCTGGATGAAACACTCAAAATGCTCTGGTTGCAATACTCAATATTATGATTGCAACACTCACAGTACTCTGGATGCAACACCCACAATACTCTGGTTGCAATACTCAATATTATGACTGCAGCACTAACCATACTCTGGTTGCATCCCTCACAGCACACTTGTTGCAACACTCACAATATTGTGGTTGCAACACTCACAAAACTCTGGTTGTAACACTCACATTTCCCTGGTTGCAACGCTCGCAATATTCATGTTGCAATACTCAAAATACTCTGGTTGCAATACTCACAAAACTCCGGTTGCAACACTCACATTACTCTGGTTGCAACGCTCACAATATTCAGGTTACAATACTCACAATATTGTGGTTGCAGCACTCACAATTTTGTGGTTGCAACACTCACAATACTCTGTCTGCAACACTCACAATACTCTGGTTGCAACACACACAATACCCAGGTTGCAGCAATCACAATATTGCGGTTTAAGCACTCACAATAATCTAGTTGCACCACTCACAATATTATGGTTGCAACACTCACAATACCCTGGTTGCAACACTCACAATACCCTGGTTGCAACACTCACAATACCCTGGTTGCAACACTCACAATACCCTGGTTGCAACACTCACAATACTCTGTTTGCAACAATAACAATATTGTGGTTTCAGCACTCACAATTCTCTGGTTGTAACACTCATAATATTATGGTTGTAACATTCACAAAATTGTGGTTGCAACATTCACAATACTCTGGTTGAAACACTCACAGTACTCTGGTTGCAGACACTCACAATATTGGGGTTGCAACACTCATAATATTGTGTTTGCAACACCAACAATACTCTGGTTGCAACACTCACAACACTCTGGTTGCAACACTCACACTACTCTGGTTCCAACAATAACACTATTGTGGTTTCAGCACTCACAATGCTCTGGTTGCAACATTCACAATAATCTGGTTGCAACACTCACAATGCTCTGGTTGCAACATTCACAATAATCTGGTTGCACCACTCACAATATTATGATTGCAACACAAACCATACTCTGGTTGCATCCGTGACGGCACACTGGTTGCAACACTCACACTATTGCGGTTGCAACGCTCACAATGCTCTGGTTGCAACACCCACAAAACTTTTGTTGCAACACTCACATTACTCTGGTTGCAACACTCACAATACTCTGGCTGCAACATTCACAATACTTTGGTTGCAACACTCGCATTACTCTGGTTGCATAGCTCGCAATATTTAGGTTGCAACACTCACAATATTGTGGTTGCAGCACTCACAATACTCTGGTTGCAACACTCACAAAACTCTGGTTGTAACACTCGCAATATTCAGGTTGCAACTCTCACAATATTGTAGTTGCAACACTCACAATACTCTGGTTGCAACATTCACAAAACTCTGGTTGCAACACTCGCAATATTCGGGTTGCAACTCTCACAATATTGTAGTTGCAACACTCACAATATTGTAGTTGCAACACTCACAATAGTCTGGTTGCAACATTCACAAAACTCTGGCTGCAACACTCGCAATATTCAGGTTGCAACTCTCACAATATTGTAATTGCAACACTCACAATACTCTGGTTGCAACATTCACAAAACTCTGGCTGCAACACTCACAATACTCTGGTTGCAACACTCATGATATTCTGGTTGCAACACTCATGGTGGAGGGCGCTGTAGTAATTCTCCTCTCACTGTATAGAGGAATCTTGACATGAGCTTTCGTTCCACCCAGGACCATCATCAAGTCTCTACAAAGATAAAAAGAATTGGGAGAGAACCTGAAGACAGTTCTCTGAACTGAAGCTGAAGCAACAGAGTTCAGACCAAGTGACGAACAATGGAAAAAAACTGATTATGAGTTTTTTTTATCTAGCTCAATTTTGGCATAATAATGGTACAAACATGAAGCGAAGTATAATCTTAAAGATCCTCTCCAAAGTACTTGTGTTACAATCTGGTCCCCTGAATATGGGTTTTAAACAGCTTGAAAGACAGAGCGTAGTCAGGAAACTGACGGCGAGACACAAAACAGCTTAACACACACTGTAACGTAATACTGGACAAGCGTTGCTGATAAAATTTGCGTCAACATTAGACAATAATAAAAGGGGATAGACACCGAGCCGTGCGTGTATATTTTATTGGATATGCATTGAAACGTGTGTATCTCTGTACTTATGAACAACTCTCTGTGTGTGCGTCTCTCAGTGTATGTGCACTGAGATATGATTCTATTTATGTACTCCGAACAATGAGTATTAGTGAATATACATCGAGGGTTGTGTAAATGTGTATGTCTGAACACTGACCATTATGTACCTAAAAGTGTGTGTGTGTATATATATATATATATATATATATATATATATATATA
>NC_091294.1:47646425-47701425 GCF_038502225.1 Cherax quadricarinatus | reverse complement strand
GAGTGTGTGTGTGTGTGTGTGTGTGTGTGTGTGTGTGTGTGTGTGTGTGTGTGTGTGTGTGTGTGTGAGTGTGTGTGTGTGAGTGTGTGTGTGTGTGTGTGTGTGTGTGTGTGTGAGTGTGTGTGTGTGTGTGTGTGTGTGTGTGTGTGTGTGTGTGTGTGTGTGTGTGTGTGTGTGTGAGTGTGTGTGTGAGTGTGTGTGTGTGTGTGTGTGTGTGTGTGTGTGTGTGTGTGTGTGAGTGTGTGTGTGTGTGTGTGTGAGTGTGTGTGTGTGTGTGTGTGATAGGAGAGAGAGCTTCATATTTATCACTGCTTATGCACTTAGAAATGTGTATCATTAAATATATATTCACCCTAAGGTATGTTAATTCAGTGCATTTACTCCGAGAGATTGTGTATTAGTCAGTGTATACAAACCGAGAGGTTGTGTACCCCTGAGCGTATATACACCAAGAGATATGTCTCTCCCAGTGTATATGCATTAAGTAGAGTGCGATATGCCTGGGTACAGTTTCACTACACCCTAATTAAACATAACTGGGTATATCCTGCTCTGCTGTGCCAAGTACAATCCTCAGCATCCCTATCAAACATAGTATTCAACACACCTCACAAATACATTGCTCAACACACCAAACAAACACAACCCTCAACACTCATAACATACCTACCCATAACGTACCATAGACTTAGTGAACCTAAATTGTCAGTGCAGCGACTCAAGGATAGTTTATACATAATAGAAGTGTTTTAAAAATAAAATGTGGCATGGCATGTGAGAAATGCCATGTACCCTGGGGTAATGTGTTACAGCCATATGTCTGGCAAGGCTACCAGGCAACCACATAGGCCCACCATATATCACCATATTAACACCATATACCCCACATAACAAAAACCCTACCTTAGCATGAAAACATGCACCTTACTTGTGTATGTGGAGTGCTCTGGAAATGTTCCCATGTTGAAAAATCTGTGTGATAATATACACCATAAATGTTTTTAATGAATAGTAAGTCTCTATATTAAATACATCCCACATAACCATGCATTGACCCTCTAACACACTCACCACCTGAGTGCAGAGCAGAAAGGTTGTTTCTGGATCTGCAATAAGGCTGTGGAACCATGGACAGATATCAGGAAAGTACTCAGGAGGTTAATAAATAATATTCATGAAAACAAGGAGCAACTATTGGATAGTCTACCCAGAATATTTAGAGATTGGGAAGATGGGAGAGGAGTAAAATTTAACATTCAGAATGCCCAGTCTACAACAGTTGACCCAAAAATAAACAAGCAACCACTAGAAAAAACACAGGAAACAAAAAAAAATAAGCTAACTCAGCCCCTAGCTCTAGGGCTGACCTAGACTTAGCCCCCAGCTCTAGGGCTGATCTATACTCAGCCCCCAGCTCTAGGGCTGATCTAGACTCAACCCCCACAGACATAGCCCCTATTACAGATGTAGTTGAGGAGTCGTCTTCCGGGGAAAATGTTGGCCTCCTGAAAACAGATTGTGGTGTCTCTGGCTTGGCTATCGAAGACTGTAGTGCAGTTCTAGGATCTGTACAAATTGGGAATACATCCAGTACGAATTGTATCCAGTCATAAGCAAAATGGTGCAAATACTACGTTTGGAACATCTGCAAACATGGAATATCGGGGAAAACAAATGGGACATGTAACTTTGAGTACCTGTCTAAAGGAGAGTGTCGTTCTACGTCTTGCAAATTCTTCCACCCTAAGATGTGCCATTCGTCAGGCCTTATAAAACAATGTTACAAAACCAACTCCTTCGCATATCACTTAAAAGGGACCAGGAGGTACACACCCTGCAAAACAAATCATAGTAGTTACAGTAGTTACGACAACCCAACTCCAAGTGATTTTTTTTAGTGGTAGGAAACAAATAAAGAAAAAATGGAAAGAAATAACCAAAATAGTTCACCACCTTGGAGCCTTGTTGGACTGGAGGCACAGCCAGTGGCCCCTCCAGATTCACAACTACTGGTGCCAACAACAATATCCCCCAACAAACATGCAACACGACCTCATTTATAATTGCTAATATGCAGGGCCTTAAGCCATCCACCAACAACAAAATACCTTTCATCAGTGAACGCTGCAATGTTTGCAGCCTTCACAGAGACACATGCAAAACATCACTTTGACAATGAAACATGGATGCCTGGGAACAATCTTTTCAGATGCGACAGAAAGAACAGGAAACAAGGGGGGTGGGGGGTGGCCTATATGTCAAAGAGTGGCTTATTTGAACAGAGATACCGAATACCACAAATGATGTAGTTGAAGTTCTTACAATAAAAATCGAGAACCAAAACTTAGTCATTGTGCTTGTATATAAGCCACCAGATGCAGCTTCCCAACAGTTCAAGGAACACCTAATGAAAATTGACTGCTGTCTGGAAAACCTTTAAGCCCCATCCCCAAACATCTTGCCGCCTGGTGGCTTCAGTCGTAGCAGAAATATTCCCTGGGGCCAGCTCAGATGAAAAGTCACACACACGTGAACTGCTGAATTTCTGCAATAAACATACCCTAAGCCAGCAAATAGTGGAGCCAACAAGACTGGAGAACACACTTGACCTTATTTTCACAAGTAATGAGGACCTGGTAAGAAACCTATCAATATAAAAAAAAATTTTGCATCACAATCTAATCGAAGTCCAGACTTACATGCACAGGGGTCCTGATCAGCAAAATACATGCAGTTATGATGGTACCTTCACCAAATTCAGCTTCAACAACAAGTTCATCAACTGGGACCAAGTAAACTATGTCCTACATGAAACATGTTGGAAAGATATCTTAAATAACATAGACCCTAACAAGTGCCTTGAAAAGATAAACTTTCTGGAAGCTGAAGTATGTTCGAGGCATATTCCCCTAAGAAAAAAGAAGAGAAGAAGTAGACGAGAGAGAGAGAGAGACGCTCCCTCTACAGGAGAAGGCAAAGAATCACTGAACTCCTCAAGAATGCTAGATTATCTGAAGCACGGAAGGAAGCGATAACCAGGGAAGCGGAAAATATTGAGCTTATGTTAAAGGACTCATACAGGATCCAAGAGAGACAAGAAGAGCTTTAAGCGATAAGTAAAATTGAAAGAAATTCGAAATATTTCTTTTCATATGTCAAAAACAAGGCAAAAAACACATCTGGTATATGGCCCTTGCTCAGACAAAACGGATCTTACACAGATAACATCAAAGTAATGAGCGAGATACTGAAATCTTAATATGACTCTGTGTTCAGCGAGCCACTAATCAGTCTAAAGATTGACAATCCAAATAATTGATTCATGAATGAGTCTCAAAGCCCTATCAATGTATGCTAATTTTTTTACATAACCCTAAATCCACTAGACTTTGAGAAAACCATTGACAATATGTCCATGAACTCAGCCCCAGGCCCAGACTCGTAGGATTCTGTGTTCATTAAGTACTGCAAGAAACCCCACTCATGGGCCCTAAGTATGCTATGGAGAAGGAGCATAGACACAGGTGAGATTCCAGTCACTAAGAACAATGGATATAGCCCCACTCCAAAGCCAATAGACCAATAGCCTAAACGTCCCACATCATCAAAATAAGATTGCAAACCACTTGGACTCCCAACAATTGCACAATCCAGGGGAAGATGGGTTCAGAGCAGGTCGCTACTGCCTCTCGCAACTACTGGACCACTATGATATGGTCTTGGATCCACTGGAAAACAAACAGAATGCAGATAGAGTATTTACAGTTTTTGTAAAAAGTCTTTAACAAGTGTGATCATGGTGTAATAGCACACGAAATGCGTGCTAAAGGGATAATTGGCAAAGTAGGCAGATGGATCTTCAACTTTCTAACCAGTCGAACACAAAAAGTAGGGGTAAACAGAGTTAAATCGGAAGCTGCCATAGTGAAGAGCTCTTTCCCGCAAGGCACAGTACTTGCCCCTATCCTGTTCCTCATCCCCAAGTCAGACATAGACACAGATGTAAACCAAAGCACCGTGTCATCCTTTGCAGATGATACTGAGATCTGCATGAGAGTGTCATTCATAAATATAAAAAAAGCACAATACAGTGACAAGAACAATACACAAATAACCAGCACATAGAAGAGAGGAGCTTACGATTAAAACCAAGTTTTCCAATGGGCAATGTCATGATCAATGAAGACAAATTCCAACTACTCCGTTATGGAAAACTGGATAAAATAATAGCTACAACTGAGTATACTACAAACTCTAATCACACAATAGAGCGGAAAAGTAATGTGAAGGACCTGGGAGTGGTAATGTCTGAGGATCTCACCTTCAAGGATCACAACAGTGCTACTATCACATCTGCGAGGAAACTGATAGGATAGATAATGAGAAAATTCAAGACAAGAGATGCCAAGCCAGTGATGATCCATTTTAAATCGCTTGTTCTCTCGAGGCTGGAATACTGCTGTACATTAACAAATTCATTCAAGGCAAGTGAAACTGCAGGTGAAATGTACAGAGAACCTTTACTGCACATATATGTTCCATGAAACACCTTAACTACTGGGAATGCTTGTACTCACTTGTACTCACTTGTACTCACTGGAGGGCAGGCGAGAGAGATACATCTTAATCTACACCGGCAAGTTCCTGGAGGGACTGGCCCCTAATCTGCACACAGAAATCACTCCCCACGAAAGCAAAAGACTTGGCAGGCGATGCAACATACCCAGTGAAAAGTAGGGGCGCCATTAGTACACAAAGAGAAAGCACAATAAGTGTCCGGGGCCAAAGACTGCTCAACAGCCTCCCACCAGCCATATAAGGAATTGCCAATAGACACCTGGTTGTCTTCAGGAGGAAGCTGGACAGATACCTAAAGTTGGTGCCGGGTCAGCCGGGCTATAGTTCGTACGTTGGAACTATGTGCAGCCTGCATTAACATCCTCGTTGATCAGGCCCTGCTCCACCAGGTTGCCTGGTTATGGACCGGGCCGCGGGGGCGTTGATCCCAGGAATACCCTCCAGGTAGACTCCAGGTAGGTACACTCCCGGAGGTCTGGCCGCTGCACCTAACAATATTTTAAAAACAGTTTCCTCAAGCTAAGAGACATTAAAAGGTTACTTGTGAGTCCGGTGCTGCCAACAAGCACTTATCAGTACTTGTGAGTCCGGTGCTGCCAACAAGCACTTACCAGTACTTGTGAGCCCGGTGCTGCCAACAAGCACTTACCAGTACTTGTGAGCCCGGTGCTGCCAACAAGCACTTACCAGTACTTGTGAGTCCGGTGCTGCCAACAAGCACTTACCAGTACTTGTGAGCCCGGTGCTGCCAACAAGCACTTATCAGTACTTGTGAGCCCGGTGCTGCCAACAAGCACTTACCAGTACTTGTGAGCCCGGTGCTGCCAACAAGCACTTATCAGTACTTGTGAGCCCGGTGCTGCCAACAAGCACTTACCAGTACTTGTGAGCCCGGTGCTGCCAACAAGCACTTATCAGTACTTGTGAGCCCGGTGCTGCCAACAAGCACTTACCAGTACTTGTGAGCCCGGTGCTGCCAACAAGCACTTATCAGTACTTGTGAGCCCGGTGCTGCCAACAAGCACTTATCAGTACTTGTGAGTCCGGTGCTGCCAACAAGCACTTATCAGTACTTGTGAGCCCGGTGCTGCCAACAAGCACTTCTAAGTACTTGTGAGTCCGGTGCTGCCAAGAAGCACTTATCAGTACTTGTGAGCCCGGTGCTGCCAACAAGCACTTATCAGTACTTGTGAGTCCGGTGCTGCCAACAAGCACTTATCAGTACTTGTGAGCCCGGTGCTGCCAACAAGCACTTACCAGTACTTGTGAGCCCGGTGCTGCCAACAAGCACTTACCAGTACTTGTGAGCCCGGTGCTGCCAACAAGCACTTATCAGTACTTGTGAGTCCGGTGCTGCCAACAAGCACTTATCAGTACTTGTGAGCCCGGTGCTGCCAACAAGCACTTACCAGAAATTGTGAGCCCGGTGCTGCCAACAAGCACTTACCAGTACTTGTGAGCCCGGTGCTGCCAACAAGCACTTACCAGTACTTGTGAGTCCGGTGCTGCCAACAAGCACTTACCAGTACTTGTGAGCCCGGTGCTGCCAACAAGCACTTACCAGTACTTGTGAGCCCGGTGCTGCCAACAAGCACTTACCAGTACTTGTGAGCCCGGTGCTGCCAACAAGCACTTACCAGTACTTGTGAGCCCGGTGCTGCCAACAAGCACTTACCAGTACTTGTGAGCCCGGTGCTGCCAACAAGCACTTACCAGTACTTGTGAGCCCGGTGCTGCCAACAAGCACTTACCAGTACTTGTGAGTCCGGTGCTGCCAACAAGCACTTACCAGTACTTATGAGCCCGGTGCTGCCAACAAGCACTTACCAGTACTTGTGAGCCCGGTGCTGCCAACAAGCACTTACCAGTACTTGTGAGTCCGGTGCTGCCAACAAGCACTTACCAGTACTTGTGAGCCCGGTGCTGCCAACAAGCACTTACCAGTACTTGTGAGCCCGGTACTGCCAACAAGCACTTACCAGTACTTGTGAGCCCGGTGCTGCCAACAAACACTTACCAGTACTTGTGAGTCCGGTGCTGCCAACAAGCACTTACCAGTACTTGTGAGCCCGGTGCTGCCAACAAGCACTTACCAGTACTTGTGAGCCCGGTGCTGCCAACAAGCACTTACCAGTACTTGTGAGCCCGGTGCTGCCAACAAGCACTTACCAGTACTTGTGAGCCCGGTGCTGCCAACAAACACTTACCAGTACTTGTGAGTCCGGTGCTGCCAACAAGCACTTACCAGTACTTGTGAGCCCGGTGCTGCCAACAAGCACTTACCAGTACTTGTGAGCCCGGTGCTGCCAACAAGCACTTACCAGTACTTGTGAGCCCGGTGCTGCCAACAAGCACTTACCAGTACTTGTGAGTCCGGTGCTGCCAACAAGCACTTATCAGTACTTTTGAGTCCGGTGCTGCCAACAAGCACTTATCAGTACTTGTGAGTCCGGTGCTGCCAACAAGCACTTATCAGTACTTGTGAGCCCGGTGCTGCCAACAAGCACTTATCAGTACTTGTGAGTCCGGTGCTGCCAACAAGCACTTATCAGTACTTGTGAGTCCGGTGCTGCCAACAAGCACTTACCAGTACTTGTGAGCCCGGTGCTGCCAACAAGCACTTACCAGTACTTGTGAGTCCGGTGCTGCCAACAAGCACTTACCAGTACTTGTGAGTCCGGTGCTGCCAACAAGCACTTACCAGTACTTGTGAGCCCGGTGCTGCCAACAAGCACTTACCAGTACTTGTGAGTCCGGTGCTGCCAACAAGCACTTACCAGTACTTGTGAGTCCGGTGCTGCCAACAAGCACTTACCAGTACTTGTGAGTCCGGTGCTGCCAACAAGCACTTACCAGTACTTGTGAGCCCGGTGCTGCCAACAAGCACTTATCAGTACTTGTGAGCCCGGTGCTGCCAACAAGCACTTACCAGTACTTGTGAGCCCGGTGCTGCCAACAAGCACTTATCAGTACTTGTGAGCCCGGTGCTGCCAACAAGCACTTACCAGTACTTGTGAGCCCGGTGCTGCCAACAAGCACTTACCAGTACTTGTGAGCCCGGTGCTGCCAACAAGCACTTACCAGTACTTGTGAGTCCGGTGCTGCCAACAAGCACTTACCAGTACTTGTGAGCCCGGTGCTGCCAACAAGCACTTACCAGTACTTGTGAGCCCGGTACTGCCAACAAGCACTTACCAGTACTTGTGAGCCCGGTGCTGCCAACAAACACTTACCAGTACTTGTGAGTCCGGTGCTGCCAACAAGCACTTACCAGTACTTGTGAGCCCGGTGCTGCCAACAAGCACTTACCAGTACTTGTGAGCCCGGTGCTGCCAACAAGCACTTACCAGTACTTGTGAGCCCGGTGCTGCCAACAAGCACTTACCAGTACTTGTGAGCCCGGTGCTGCCAACAAACACTTACCAGTACTTGTGAGTCCGGTGCTGCCAACAAGCACTTACCAGTACTTGTGAGCCCGGTGCTGCCAACAAGCACTTACCAGTACTTGTGAGCCCGGTGCTGCCAACAAGCACTTACCAGTACTTGTGAGCCCGGTGCTGCCAACAAGCACTTACCAGTACTTGTGAGTCCGGTGCTGCCAACAAGCACTTATCAGTACTTTTGAGTCCGGTGCTGCCAACAAGCACTTATCAGTACTTGTGAGTCCGGTGCTGCCAACAAGCACTTATCAGTACTTGTGAGCCCGGTGCTGCCAACAAGCACTTATCAGTACTTGTGAGTCCGGTGCTGCCAACAAGCACTTATCAGTACTTGTGAGTCCGGTGCTGCCAACAAGCACTTACCAGTACTTGTGAGCTCGGTGCTGCCAACAAGCACTTACCAGTACTTGTGAGTCCGGTGCTGCCAACAAGCACTTACCAGTACTTGTGAGTCCGGTGCTGCCAACAAGCACTTACCAGTACTTGTGAGCCCGGTGCTGCCAACAAGCACTTACCAGTACTTGTGAGTCCGGTGCTGCCAACAAGCACTTACCAGTACTTGTGAGTCCGGTGCTGCCAACAAGCACTTACCAGTACTTGTGAGTCCGGTGCTGCCAACAAGCACTTACCAGTACTTGTGAGCCCGGTGCTGCCAACAAGCACTTATCAGTACTTGTGAGCCCGGTGCTGCCAACAAGCACTTACCAGTACTTGTGAGCCCGGTGCTGCCAACAAGCACTTATCAGTACTTGTGAGCCCGGTGCTGCCAACAAGCACTTACCAGTACTTGTGAGCCCGGTGCTGCCAACAAGCACTTATCAGTACTTGTGAGCCCGGTGCTGCCAACAAGCACTTACCAGTACTTGTGAGCCCGGTGCTGCCAACAAGCACTTATCAGTACTTGTGAGCCCGGTGCTGCCAACAAGCACTTATCAGTACTTGTGAGTCCGGTGCTGCCAACAAGCACTTATCAGTACTTGTGAGCCCGGTGCTGCCAACAAGCACTTCTCAGTACTTGTGAGTCCGGTGCTGCCAACAAGCACTTATCAGTACTTGTGAGCCCGGTGCTGCCAACAAGCACTTATCAGTACTTGTGAGTCCGGTGCTGCCAACAAGCACTTATCAGTACTTGTGAGCCCGGTGCTGCCAACCAGCACTTACCAGTACTTGTGAGCCCGGTGCTGCCAACAAGCACTTACCAGTACTTGTGAGCCCGGTGCTGCCAACAAGCACTTATCAGTACTTGTGAGTCCGGTGCTGCCAACAAGCACTTATCAGTACTTGTGAGCCCGGTGCTGCCAACAAGCACTTACCAGTACTTGTGAGCCCGGTGCTGCCAACAAGCACTTACCAGTACTTGTGAGCCCGGTGCTGCCAACAAGCACTTACCAGTACTTGTGAGTCCGGTGCTGCCAACAAGCACTTACCAGTACTTGTGAGCCCGGTGCTGCCAACAAGCACTTACCAGTACTTGTGAGCCCGGTGCTGCCAACAAGCACTTACCAGTACTTGTGAGCCCGGTGCTGCCAACAAGCACTTATCAGTACTTGTGAGTCCGGTGCTGCCAACAAGCACTTATCAGTACTTGTGAGCCCGGTGCTGCCAACAAGCACTTACCAGTACTTGTGAGCCCGGTGCTGCCAACAAGCACTTACCAGTACTTGTGAGCCCGGTGCTGCCAACAAGCACTTACCAGTACTTGTGAGTCCGGTGCTGCCAACAAGCACTTACCAGTACTTGTGAGCCCGGTGCTGCCAACAAGCACTTACCAGTACTTGTGAGCCCGGTGCTGCCAACAAGCACTTACCAGTACTTGTGAGCCCGGTGCTGCCAACAAGCACTTACCAGTACTTGTGAGCCCGGTGCTGCCAACAAGCACTTACCAGTACTTGTGAGCCCGGTGCTGCCAACAAGCACTTACCAGTACTTGTGAGTCCGGTGCTGCCAACAAGCACTTACCAGTACTTGTGAGTCCGGTGCTGCCAACAAGCACTTACCAGTACTTGTGAGCCCGGTGCTGCCAACAAGCACTTACCAGTACTTGTGAGCCCGGTGCTGCCAACAAGCACTTAAAAGTACTTGTGAGTCCGGTGCTGCCAACAAGCACTTACCAGTACTTGTGAGCCCGGTGCTGCCAACAAGCACTTACCAGTACTTGTGAGCCCGGTGCTGCCAACAAGCACTTACCAGTACTTGTGAGCCCGGTGCTGCCAACAAACACTTACCAGTACTTGTGAGTCCGGTGCTGCCAACAAGCACTTACCAGTACTTGTGAGCCCGGTGCTGCCAACAAGCACTTACCAGTACTTGTGAGCCCGGTGCTGCCAACAAGCACTTACCAGTACTTGTGAGCCCGGTGCTGCCAACAAGCACTTACCAGTACTTATGAGCCCGGTGCTGCCAACAAACACTTACCAGTACTTGTGAGTCCGGTGCTGCCAACAAGCACTTACCAGTACTTGTGAGCCCGGTGCTGCCAACAAGCACTTACCAGTACTTGTGAGCCCGGTGCTGCCAACAAGCACTTACCAGTACTTGTGAGCCCGGTGCTGCCAACAAGCACGTACCAGTACTTGTGAGTCCGGTGCTGCCAACAAGCACTTATCAGTACTTGTGAGTCCGGTGCTGCCAACAAGCACTTATCAGTACTTGTGAGTCCGGTGCTGCCAACAAGCACTTATCAGTACTTGTGAGCCCGGTGCTGCCAACAAGCACTTAGCAGTACTTGTGAGTCCGGTGCTGCCAACAAGCACTTATCAGTACTTGTGAGTCCGGTGCTGCCAACAAGCACTTACCAGTACTTGTGAGCCCGGTGCTGCCAACAAGCACTTACCAGTACTTGTGAGTCCGGTGCTGCCAACAAGCACTTACCAGTACTTGTGAGTCCGGTGCTGCCAACAAGCACTTACCAGTACTTGTGAGCCCGGTGCTGCCAACAAGCACTTACCAGTACTTGTGAGTCCGGTGCTGCCAACAAGCACTTACCAGTACTTGTGAGTCCGGTGCTGCCAACAAGCACTTACCAGTACTTGTGAGTCCGGTGCTGCCAACAAGCACTTACCAGTACTTGTGAGCCCGGTGCTGCCAACAAGCACTTATCAGTACTTGTGAGCCCGGTGCTGCCAACAAGCACTTACCAGTACTTGTGAGTCCGGTGCTGCCAACAAGCACTTACCAGTACTTGTGAGTCCGGTGCTGCCAACAAGCACTTACCAGTACTTGTGAGCCCGGTGCTGCCAACAAGCACTTACCAGTACTTGTGAGTCCGGTGCTGCCAACAAGCACTTACCAGTACTTGTGAGTCCGGTGCTGCCAACAAGCACTTACCAGTACTTGTGAGCCCGGTGCTGCCAACAAGCACTTATCAGTACTTGTGAGCCCGGTGCTGCCAACAAGCACTTACCAGTACTTGTGAGCCCGGTGCTGCCAACAAGCACTTATCAGTACTTGTGAGCCCGGTGCTGCCAACAAGCACTTACCAGTACTTGTGAGCCCGGTGCTGCCAACAAGCACTTATCAGTACTTGTGAGCCCGGTGCTGCCAACAAGCACTTACCAGTACTTGTGAGCCCGGTGCTGCCAACAAGCACTTATCAGTACTTGTGAGCCCGGTGCTGCCAACAAGCACTTATCAGTACTTGTGAGTCCGGTGCTGCCAACAAGCACTTATCAGTACTTGTGAGCCCGGTGCTGCCAACAAGCACTTCTCAGTACTTGTGAGTCCGGTGCTGCCAACAAGCACTTATCAGTACTTGTGAGCCCGGTGCTGCCAACAAGCACTTATCAGTACTTGTGAGTCCGGTGCTGCCAACAAGCACTTATCAGTACTTGTGAGCCCGGTGCTGCCAACAAGCACTTACCAGTACTTGTGAGCCCGGTGCTGCCAACAAGCACTTACCAGTACTTGTGAGCCCGGTGCTGCCAACAAGCACTTATCAGTACTTGTGAGTCCGGTGCTGCCAACAAGCACTTATCAGTACTTGTGAGCCCGGTGCTGCCAACAAGCACTTACCAGTACTTGTGAGCCAGGTGCTGCCAACAAGCACTTACCAGTACTTGTGAGCCCGGTGCTGCCAACAAGCACTTACCAGTACTTGTGAGTCCGGTGCTGCCAACAAGCACTTACCAGTACTTGTGAGCCCGGTGCTGCCAACAAGCACTTACCAGTACTTGTGAGCCCGGTGCTGCCAACAAGCACTTACCAGTACTTGTGAGCCCGGTGCTGCCAACAAGCACTTACCAGTACTTGTGAGCCCGGTGCTGCCAACAAGCACTTACCAGTACTTGTGAGCCCGGTGCTGCCAACAAGCACTTACCAGTACTTGTGAGTCCGGTGCTGCCAACAAGCACTTACCAGTACTTGTGAGTCCGGTGCTGCCAACAAGCACTTACCAGTACTTGTGAGCCCGGTGCTGCCAACAAGCACTTACCAGTACTTGTGAGCCCGGTGCTGCCAACAAGCACTTACCAGTACTTGTGAGTCCGGTGCTGCCAACAAGCACTTACCAGTACTTGTGAGCCCGGTGCTGCCAACAAGCACTTACCAGTACTTGTGAGTCCGGTGCTGCCAACAAGCACGTACCAGTACTTGTGAGTCCGGTGCTGCCAACAAGCACTTATCAGTACTTGTGAGTCCGGTGCTGCCAACAAGCACTTATCAGTACTTGTGAGTCCGGTGCTGCCAACAAGCACTTATCAGTACTTGTGAGCCCGGTGCTGCCAACAAGCACTTATCAGTACTTGTGAGTCCGGTGCTGCCAACAAGCACTTATCAGTACTTGTGAGTCCGGTGCTGCCAACAAGCACTTACCAGTACTTGTGAGCCCGGTGCTGCCAACAAGCACTTACCAGTACTTGTGAGTCCGGTGCTGCCAACAAGCACTTACCAGTACTTGTGAGTCCGGTGCTGCCAACAAGCACTTACCAGTACTTGTGAGCCCGGTGCTGCCAACAAGCACTTACCAGTACTTGTGAGTCCGGTGCTGCCAACAAGCACTTACCAGTACTTGTGAGTCCGGTGCTGCCAACAAGCACTTACCAGTACTTGTGAGTCCGGTGCTGCCAACAAGCACTTACCAGTACTTGTGAGCCCGGTGCTGCCAACAAGCACTTATCAGTACTTGTGAGCCCGGTGCTGCCAACAAGCACTTACCAGTACTTGTGAGCCCGGTGCTGCCAACAAGCACTTATCAGTACTTGTGAGCCCGGTGCTGCCAACAAGCACTTACCAGTACTTGTGAGCCCGGTGCTGCCAACAAGCACTTATCAGTACTTGTGAGCCCGGTGCTGCCAACAAGCACTTACCAGTACTTGTGAGCCCGGTGCTGCCAACAAGCACTTATCAGTACTTGTGAGCCCGGTGCTGCCAACAAGCACTTATCAGTACTTGTGAGTCCGGTGCTGCCAACAAGCACTTATCAGTACTTGTGAGCCCGGTGCTGCCAACAAGCACTTCTCAGTACTTGTGAGTCCGGTGCTGCCAACAAGCACTTATCAGTACTTGTGAGCCCGGTGCTGCCAACAAGCACTTATCAGTACTTGTGAGTGAGCCCGGTGCTGCCAACAAGCACTTATCAGTACTTGTGAGCCCGGTGCTGCCAACAAGCACACCAGTACTTGTGAGCCCGGTGCTGCCAACAAGCACTTACCAGTACTTGTGAGCCCGGTGCTGCCAACAAGCACTTATCAGCACTTGTGAGTCCGGTGCTGCCAACAAGCACTTATCAGTACTTGTGAGCCCGGTGCTGCCAACAAGCACTTACCAGTACTTGTGAGCCCGGTGCTGCCAACAAGCACTTACCAGTACTTGTGAGCCCGGTGCTGCCAACAAGCACTTACCAGTACTTGTGAGTCCGGTGCTGCCAACAAGCACTTACCAGTACTTGTGAGCCCGGTGCTGCCAACAAGCACTTACCAGTACTTGTGAGCCCGGTGCTGCCAACAAGCACTTACCAGTACTTGTGAGCCCGGTGCTGCCAACAAGCACTTACCAGTACTTGTGAGCCCGGTGCTGCCAACAAGCACTTACCAGTACTTGTGAGCCCGGTGCTGCCAACAAGCACTTACCAGTACTTGTGAGTCCGGTGCTGCCAACAAGCACTTACCAGTACTTGTGAGTCCGGTGCTGCCAACAAGCACTTACCAGTACTTGTGAGCCCGGTGCTGCCAACAAGCACTTACCAGTACTTGTGAGCCCGGTGCTGCCAACAAGCACTTACCAGTACTTGTGAGTCCGGTGCTGCCAACAAGCACTTACCAGTACTTGTGAGCCCGGTGCTGCCAACAAGCACTTACCAGTACTTGTGAGCCGGGTGCTGCCAACAAGCACTTACCAGTACTTGTGAGCCCGGTGCTGCCAACAAACACTTACCAGTACTTGTGAGTCCGGTGCTGCCAACAAGCACTTACCAGTACTTGTGAGCCCGGTGCTGCCAACAAGCACTTACCAGTACTTGTGAGCCCGGTGCTGCCAACAAGCACTTACCAGTACTTGTGAGCCCGGTGCTGCCAACAAGCACTTACCAGTACTTGTGAGCCCGGTGCTGCCAACAAACACTTACCAGTACTTGTGAGTCCGGTGCTGCCAACAAGCACTTACCAGTACTTGTGAGCCCGGTGCTGCCAACAAGCACTTACCAGTACTTGTGAGCCCGGTGCTGCCAACAAGCACTTACCAGTACTTGTGAGCCCGGTGCTGCCAACAAGCACTTACCAGTACTTGTGAGTCCGGTGCTGCCAACAAGCACTTATCAGTACTTGTGAGTCCGGTGCTGCCAACAAGCACTTATCAGTACTTGTGAGTCCGGTGCTGCCAACAAGCACTTATCAGTACTTGTGAGCCCGGTGCTGCCAACAAGCACTTATCAGTACTTGTGAGTCCGGTGCTGCCAACAAGCACTTATCAGTACTTGTGAGTCCGGTGCTGCCAACAAGCACTTACCAGTACTTGTGAGCCCGGTGCTGCCAACAAGCACTTACCAGTACTTGTGAGTCCGGTGCTGCCAACAAGCACTTACCAGTACTTGTGAGTCCGGTGCTGCCAACAAGCACTTACCAGTACTTGTGAGCCCGGTGCTGCCAACAAGCACTTACCAGTACTTGTGAGTCCGGTGCTGCCAACAAGCACTTACCAGTACTTGTGAGTCCGGTGCTGCCAACAAGCACTTATCAGTACTTGTGAGCCCGGTGCTGCCAACAAGCACTTACCAGTACTTGTGAGCCCGGTGCTGCCAACAAGCACTTACCAGTACTTGTGAGTCCGGTGCTGCCAACAAGCACTTATCAGTACTTGTGAGTCCGGTGCTGCCAACAAGCACTTATCAGTACTTGTGAGTCCGGTGCTGCCAACAAGCACTTATCAGTACTTGTGAGCCCGGTGCTGCCAACAAGCACTTATCAGTACTTGTGAGTCCGGTGCTGCCAACAAGCACTTATCAGTACTTGTGAGTCCGGTGCTGCCAACAAGCACTTACCAGTACTTGTGAGCCCGGTGCTGCCAACAAGCACTTACCAGTACTTGTGAGTCCGGTGCTGCCAACAAGCACTTACCAGTACTTGTGAGTCCGGTGCTGCCAACAAGCACTTATCAGTACTTGTGAGTCCGGTGCTGCCAACAAGCACTTATCAGTACTTGTGAGTCCGGTGCTGTCAACAAGCACTTACCAGTACTTGTGAGCCCGGTGCTGCCAACAAGCACTTACCAGTACTTGTGAGTCCGGTGCTGCCAACAAGCACTTACCAGTACTTGTGAGTCCGGTGCTGCCAACAAGCACTTATCAGTACTTGTGAGCCCGGTGCTGCCAACAAGTACTTATCAGTACTTGTGAGCCCGGTGCTGCCAACAAGCACTTATCAGTACTTGTGAGTCCAGTGCTGCAAACAAGCACTTATCAGTGCTTGTGAGTCCGGTGCTGCCAACAAGCACTTATCAGTACTTGTGAGCCCGGTGCTGCCAACAAGTACTTATCAGTACTTGTGAGCCCGTGCTGCCAACAAGCACTTATCAGTACTTGTGAGTCCGGTGCTGCAAACAAGCACTTATCAGGGCTTGTGAGTCCGGTGCTGCCAACAAGCACTTATCAGTACTTGTGAGCCCGGTGCTGCCAACAAGTACTTATCAGTACTTGTGAGCCCGTGCTGCCAACAAGTACTTATCAGTACTTGTGAGCCCGGTGCTGCAAACAAGCACTTATCAGTACTTGTGAGTCCGGTGCTGCCAACAAGCACTTATCAGTACTTGTGAGTCCGGTGCTGCCAACAAGCACTTATCAGTGCTTGTGAGTCCGGTGCTGCCAACAAGCACTTATCAGTACTTGTGAGCCCGGTGCTGCCAACAAGCACTTATCAGTACTTGTGAGTCCGGTGCTGCCAACAAGCACTTATCAGTACTTGTGAGTCCGGTGCTGCCAACAAGCACTTATCAGTACTTGTGAGTCCGGTGCTGCCAACAAGTACTTATCAGTACTTGTGAGCCCGGTGCTGCCAACAAGCACTTATCAGTGCTTGTGAGTCCGATGCTGCCAACAAGCACTTATCAGTACTTGTGAGCCCGTGCTGCCAACAAGCACTTATCAGTACTTGTGAGTCCGGTGCTGCAAACAAGCATTTATCAGTACTTGTGAGCCCGGTGCTGCCAACAAGCACTTATCAGTACCTGTGAGCCCGGTGTTGCCAACAAGCACTTATCAGTACTTGTGAGTCCGGTGCTGCCAACAAGCACTTATCAGTACTTGTGAGTCCGGTGCTGCCAACAAGCACTTGCCAGTACTTGTGAGTCCGGTGCTGCCAACAAGCACTTATCAGTACTTGTGAGTCCGGTGCTGCCAAGAAGCACTTATCAGTACTTGTGAGTCCGGTGCTGCCAAGAAGCACTTATCAGTACTTGTGAGTCCGTTGCTGCCAACAAGCACTTATCAGTACTTGTGAGTCCGGTGCTGCCAACAAGCACTTACCAGTACTTGTGAGCCCGGTGCTGCCAACAAGCACTTACCAGTACTTTTGAGTCCGGTGCTGCCAACAAGCACTTACCAGTACTTGTGAGTCCGGTGCTGCCAACAAGCACTTATCAGTACTTGTGAGTCCGGTGCTGCCAACAAGCACTTATCAGTACTTGTGAGTCCGGTGCTGCCAACAAGCACTTACCAGTACTTGTGAGCCCGGTGCTGCCAACAAACACTTACCAGTACTTGTGAGTCCGGTGCTGCCAACAAGCACTTACCAGTACTTGTGAGTCCGGTGCTGCCAACAAGCACTTGTCAGTACTTGTGAGCCCGGTGCTGCCAACAAGTACTTATCAGTACTTGTGAGCCCGTGCTGCCAACAAGCACTTATCAGTACTTGTGAGTCCAGTGCTGCAAACAAGCACTTATCAGTGCTTGTGAGTCCGGTGCTGCCAACAAGCACTTATCAGTACTTGTGAGCCCGGTGCTGCCAACAAGTACTTATCAGTACTTGTGAGCCCGTGCTGCCAACAAGCACTTATCAGTACTTGTGAGTCCGGTGCTGCAAACAAGCACTTATCAGGGCTTGTGAGACCGGTGCTGCCAACAAGCACTTATCAGTACTTGTGAGCCCGGTGCTGCCAACAAGTACTTATCAGTACTTGTGAGCCCGTGCTGCCAACAAGTACTTATCAGTACTTGTGAGCCCGGTGCTGCAAACAAGCACTTATCAGTACTTGTGAGTCCGGTGCTGCCAACAAGCACTTATCACTACTTGTGAGTCCGGTGCTGCCAACAAGCACTTATCAGTGCTTGTGAGTCCCGTGCTGCCAACAAGCACTTATCAGTACTTGTGAGCCCGGTGCTGCCAACAAGCACTTATCAGTACTTGTGAGTCCGGTGCTGCCAACAAGCACTTATCAGTACTTGTGAGTCCGGTGCTGCCAACAAGCACTTATCAGTACTTGTGAGTCCGGTGCTGCCAACAAGTACTTATCAGTACTTGTGAGCCCGGTGCTGCCAACAAGCACTTATCAGTGCTTGTGAGTCCGATGCTGCCAACAAGCACTTATCAGTACTTGTGAGCCCGTGCTGCCAACAAGCACTTATCAGTACTTGTGAGTCCGGTGCTGCAAACAAGCATTTATCAGTACTTGTGAGCCCGGTGCTGCCAACAAGCACTTATCAGTACCTGTGAGCCCGGTGCTGCCAACAAGCACTTATCAGTACTTGTGAGTCCGGTGCTGCCAACAAGCACTTATCAGTACTTGTGAGTCCGGTGCTGCCAACAAGCACTTACCAGTACTTGTGAGTCCGGTGCTGCCAACAAGCACTTATCAGTACTTGTGAGTCCGGTGCTGCCAACAAGCACTTATCAGTACTTGTGAGTCCGGTGCTGCTAAGAAGCACTTATCAGTACTTGTGAGTCCGGTGCTGCCAACAAGCACTTATCAGTACTTGTGAGTCCGGTGCTGCCAACAAGCACTTATCAGTACTTGTGAGTCCGGTGCTGCCAACAAGCACTTATCAGTACTTGTGAGTCCGGTGCTGCCAACAAGCACTTATCAGTACTTGTGAGTCCGGTGCTGCCAACAAGCACTTATCAGTACTTGTGAGTCCGGTGCTGCCAACAAGCACTTATCAGTACTTGTGAGCCCGGTGCTGCCAACAAGCACTTATCAGTACTTGTGAGCCCGGTGCTGCCAACAAGCACTTACCAGTACTTGTGAGCCCGGTGCTGCCAACAAGCACTTACCAGTACTTGTGAGTCCGGTGCTGCCAACAAGCACTTATCAGTACTTGTGAGCCCGGTGCTGCCAACAAGCACTTACCAATACTTGTGAGCCCGGTGCTGCCAACAAGCACTTACCAATACTTGTGAGCCCGGTGCTGCCAACAAGCACTTACCAATACTTGTGAGCCCGGTGCTGCCAACAAGCACTTACCAGTACTTGTGAGCCCGGTGCTGCCAACAAGCACTTACCAGTACTTGTGAGTCCGGTGCTGCCAACAAGCACTTATCAGTACTTGTGAGCCCGGTGCTGCCAACAAGCACTTACCAATACTTGTGAGTCCGGTGCTGCCAACAAGCACTTACCAGTACTTGTGAGTCCGGTGCTGCCAACAAGCACTTATCAGTACTTGTGAGCCCGGTGCTGCCAACAAGCACTTACCAATACTTGTGAGTCCGGTGCTGCCAACAAGCACTTATCAGTACTTGTGAGCCCGGTGCTGCCAACAAGCACTTACCAATACTTGTGAGTCCGGTGCTGCCAACAAGCACTTATCAGTACTTGTGAGCCCGGTGCTGCCAACAAGCACTTACCAGTACTTGTGAGCCCGGTGCTGCCAACAAGCACTTACCAATACTTGTGAGCCCGGTGCTGCCAACAAGCACTTACCAATACTTGTGAGCCCGGTGCTGCCAACAAGCACTTACCAGTACTTGTGAGCCCGGTGCTGCCAACAAGCACTTACCAATACTTGTGAGCCCGGTGCTGCCAACAAGCACTTATCAGTACTTGTGAGCCCGGTGCTGCCAACAAGCACTTATCAGTACTTGTGAGTCCGGTGCTGCCAACAAGCACTTATCAATACAAAAAGATAGAATATATATATATATATATATATATATATATATATATATATATATATATATATATATATATATATATATATATATATATATATATATATATGTATATATATTAAAAATTGCTTTACTAGTAACTTTTGAGAAGTGCCTCAGATGGTGAATAAGTATTTCTCTGAAAATGTGTGAATGTTGAAGTTAGGCCTCTGAATCAACATTCATCAATTATAACTAATACTATTCAAATACGCTCAGCAATTTAACATAATGCCAATTATTACCCGGCCGTTGAAGCGACTACTCAAATTTCTGATCTATAGTTTAAAATTTAAAGTGTTTCGCTACAGAGCTGTAGAGCAAATTCTGCTTCATTAGTTGAAATAGCTTTTGATCATATTTGTTTTTCCTCACAGGACGGAAAATTTTGCTCTAGTATATTCTTAAAACTCTGTTATCAAAGATAGTGATAATATCTACGCAATTTTAAATACTTCTGAATAAAACCGACGTGTAACACTAGATTTAAAAATAATAAAAAAGTGTAAATAACATAAGCTATAAAAGTTTATTTTTTAATCCAGAGGGGAAACTATGGCATAGGTTATCAAGTGGGTTATTTGAGATTAATACTGAAAATTCACTAGAAATATGTTCGAGCAAATCATTTTATTGTAAATCCTCGACCTACACAATAGCGCCGCCATAAATCCTCCCATAAACAAACTCTCTCGTTGGGGACCACTGGGGTGTTGTTGTTTGGTTTGTGCCTCTGTTTACGTTGCTGCTGTGAAAGTCAGCTGGAAGCGCTGCTGCGCTCGCTCGGTGTGCTAAGTTGTAACTCAAACACACAGGGAGAATATACTGTGAGGTGTGTATATCTCTCAGTATTGCACATGGTTCAGTCGAAACACTTTGAATCTAAATGAATAACTCAACTCAAATAGAATATCTTTGTCAGTGTGTTATAAGTGTTGTAATAATAATAATGAAAATAATAATAATAATATTAATTTTGTTATTATTATTATTAAGGTGATGTCTCATCTGCCTGCCTGACTGAGGAGCCGGCTCTCGCCTACTCTGATCCCGTCCACTCCTCCTGCTTTGAGTAGCTCCTTGCTGTCTTATACTGCCAACTTGACTTGTAAATATTGTACATAGTGGTGAAGGAATATATGAATAAAATAAAAACTACCCCTTCTGTGTTTGATATGTCTTTTCTTCCTGCTGCTCCCTGTATTGTTGACTCTGGTTACGGTCAGGTGCAACAGGCCTTGAATTGCTACTTTTGCTCGTAATAATCTCATTGCATATTTACTTAGAGGTTTGCATCTCTTCGTATATACGACGAGAAGTACACAGTATATCTCAGTGCATGAGCACAGTGAGCTGTTTACCTCAGTGTGTTTTTCTTTAAAATTTAGCTTATATCCGGGATTAGAGTACTGAGGCTGTTAGGGCACATATTACCAGCCGGAGGTTGATAGGCTTTTATACCCAGCAAAGTAACTATACCCAGCACAATAAGCGTTAAGTCCTACCACAGCTACATTATATTGTTATCGTTGTTATCTTACGTAACAAAGCAACAGAATATTGTTATCATTGTTATCTTACGCATTACAGCAAGTGTTAAAGACTACCGCACCATCAGAATGTTATTATCATTGTTATGTTACCACAACAGATGTTCACCTCTAAGTTCACTAGAAAACTGTTATCATAAAAAAAATCTTATCATAAAACAATATCATACGAAGCGGAAATTTATCCTCCTCCCGGGAATAAGACTTTTTATGCAATGATTCTTTTATTCAGCAACGCTGGTAGTCCGTGAGTCAGGGCTCAGAATTATGAAAATTGACTCCCTATTGCACGGACTTAAAAATTACAGCAAGTTCTACCAACCTGAAGTGTAAAGCATCTGAAATCATGCGCTGAATATTACAACTGAAACGTAGTTTTTCAGCTGATGTAAATATATCTCTACTATCATCGAATGACTGTACAAATATTTCTTGAGTATTTGATCTGTTATTATTATATAGTTATTATTATTATATTTTATTATTATTATAATTATTATTTTTATTATTATTATTATTATTATTATTATTATTATTATTATTATTATTATTATTACTATTATTATTATTATTATTACTATTATTATTATTATTATTATTACTATTATTATTATTATTATTACTATTATTACTTAATTGACATAATTATTTTGTTAGGGCTGAGCTATAAACCCATTGGGGTTATGCTGCGCCTAGAGTACAGGAAGTAAATAAGACTCTATTCGATGAGGGGAAGGTAGCTCAAATTCCTCACATTAAGAGCTTTCCATCGGCAACAAGGTACTCCCTCAACAAGAGAAAATTTTAAGCCGTCAAGCAGTCACGTACAAGACTGACTTAAAAATGGAATCAAATTATTTTTGTCCTTGAGGAAGAAACATCAGTCCAGCAGCACAGCAGTTGGTGGCACCCAGCCAGCAGCACAGAAGTTGGTGGCATCCAGCCAGCAGCACAGCAGTTGGTGGCACCCAGCCAGCAGCACAGCAGTTGGTGGCACCCAGCCAGCAGCACAGTAGTTGGTGGCACCCAGCCAGCAGCACAGCAGTTGGTGGCACCCAGCCAGCAGCACAGCAGTTGGTGGCACCCAGCCAGCAGCACAGCAGTTGGCGGCACCCAGCCAGCAGCACAGCAGTTGGTGGCACCCAGCCAGCAGCACAGCAGTTGGTGGCACCCAGCCAGCAGCACAGCAGTTGGTGGCACCCAGCCAGCAGCACAGCAGTTGGTGGCACCCAGCCAGCAGCACAGCAGTTGGTGGCACCCAGCCAGCAGCACAGCAGTTGGTGGCACCCAGCCAGCAGCACAGCAGTTGGTGGCACCCAGCCAGCAGCACAGCAGTTGGTGGCACCCAGCCAGCAGCACAGCAGTTGGTGGCACCCAGCCAGCAGCACAGCAGTTGGTGGCACCCAGCCAGCAGCACAGCAGTTGGTGGCACCCAGCCAGCAACACAGCAGTTGGTGGCACCCAGCCAGCAGCACAGCAGTTGGTGGCACCCAGCCAGTAACACAGCAGTTGGTGGCACCCAGACAACAGCACAGCAGTTGGTGGCACCCAGCCAGCAGCACAGCAGTTGGTGGCACCCACCCAGCAGCACAGCAGTTGGTGGCACCCACCCAGCAGCACAGCAGTTGGTGGCACCCAGCCAGCAGCACAGCAGTTGGTGGCACCCAGCCAGCAGCACAGCAGTTGGTGGCACCCAGCCAGCAGCACAGCAGTTGGTGGCACCCAGCCAGCAGCACAGCAGTTGGTGGCACCCAGCCAGCAGCACAGCAGTTGGTGGCACCCAGCCAGCAGCACAGCAGTTGGTGGCACCCAGCCAGCAGCACAGCAGTTGGTGGCACCCAGCCAGCAGCACAGCAGTTGGTGGCACCCAGCCAGCAGCACAGCAGCTGGTGGCACGCAGCCAGCAGCACAGCAGTTGGTGGCACCCAGCCAGCAGCACAGCAGTTGGTGGCACCCACCCAGCAGCACAGCAGTTGGTGGCACCCAGCCAGCAGCACAGCAGTTGGTGGCACCCAGCCAGCAGCACAGCAGTTGGTGGCACCCACCCAGCAGCACAGCAGTTGGTGGCACCCAGCCAGCAGCACAGCAGTTGGTGGCACCCAGCCAGCAGCACAGCAGTTGGTGGCACCCACCCAGCAGCACAGCAGTTGGTGGCACCCAGCCAGCAGCACAGCAGTTGGTGGCACCCACCCAGCAGCACAGCAGTTGGTGGCACCCACCCAGCAGCACAGCAGTTGGTGGCACCCAGCCAGCAGCACAGCAGTTGGTGGCACCCAGCCAGCAGCACAGCAGTTGGTGGCACCCAGCCAGCAGCACAGCAGTTGGTGGCACCCAGCCAGCAGCACAGCAGTTGGTGGCACCCAGCCAGCAGCACAGCAGTTGGTGGCACCCAGCCAGCAGCACAGCAGTTGGTGGCACCCAGCCAGCAGCACAGCAGTTGGTGGCACCCAGCCAGCAGCACAGCAGTTGGTGGCACCCAGCCAGCAGCACAGCAGTTGGTGGCACCCAGCCAGCAGCACAGCAGTTGGTGGCACCCAGCCAGCAGCACAGCAGTTGGTGGCACCCAGCCAGCAGCACAGCAGTTGGTGGCACCCACCCAGCAGCACAGCAGTTGGTGGCACCCAGCCAGCAGCACAGCAGTTGGTGGCACCCAGCCAGCAGCACAGCAGTTGGTGGCACCCAGCCAGCAGCACAGCAGTTGGTGGCACCCAGCCAGCAGCACAGCAGTTGGTGGCACCCAGCCAGCAGCACAGCAGTTGGTGGCACCCAGCCAGCAGCACAGCAGTTGGTGGCACCCAGCCAGCAGCACAGCAGTTGGTGGCACCCACCCAGCAGCACAGCAGTTGGTGGCACCCAGCCAGCAGCACAGCAGCTGGTGACACCGAGCCAGCAGCACAGCAGTTGGTGGCACCCAGGCAGCAGCACAGCAGTTGGTGGCACCCAGCCAGCAGCACAGCAGTTGGTGGCACCCAGCCAGCAGCACAGCAGTTGGTGGCACCCAGCCAGCAGCACAGCAGTTGGTGGCACCCAGCCAGCAGCACAGCAGTTGGTGGCACCCAGGCAGCAGCACAGCAGTTGGTGGCACCCAGCCAGCAGCACAGCAGTTGGTGGCACCCAGCCAGCAACACAGCAGTTGGTGGCACCCAGCCAGCAGCACAGCAGTTGGTGGCACCCAGCCAGCAGCACAGCAGTTGGTGGCACCCAGCCAGCAGCACAGCAGTTGGTGGCATCCAGCCAGCAGCACAGCAGTTGGTGGCACCCAGCCAACAGCACAGCAGTTGGTGGCACCCAGCCAGCAGCACAACGGTTGGTTGCACCCAGCCAGCAGCACAGCAGTTGGTGGCACGCAGCCAGCAGCACAGTAGTTGGTGGCACCCAGCCAGGAACACAGCAGTTGGTGGCACCCAGCCAGCAACACAGCAGTTGGTGGCACCCAGACAACAGCACAGCAGTTGGTGGCACCCAGCCAACAGCACAGCAGTTGGAGGCACCTAGCCAACAGCACAGCAGTTGTTGGCACCCAGACAACAGCACAGCAGTTGGTGGCACCCAGGCAGAAGCTCAGCAGTTGGTGGCACCCTGCCAACAGCACAGCAGTTGGAGGCACCCAGCCAGCAGCACAGCAGTTGGTGACACCCAGTCAGCAGCACAGCAGTTGGCGGCACCCAGCCAACAGCACAGAAGTTGGTGGCACCCAGCCAGCAGCACAGTAGTTTGTGGCACCCAGCCAGCAGCACAGCAGTTGGTGGCACCCAGCCAGCAGCACAGCAGTTGATGGTACCCAGCCAGCAGTACACTAGTTGGTGGCTCCCATCCAGCAGCACAGCAGTTGGTGGCACCCAGCCAGAAGCACAGCAGTTGGCGGCACACAGCCAGTAGCACAGCAGCTTGTGGCACCAGCCAGCAGCACAGCAGTTGGTGGCACCCAGTCAGCAGCACAGTAGTTGGTGGTACCCGGCCAGCAGTACACCAGTTGGTGGCTCCCAGCCAGCAGCACAGCAGTTGGTGGCACCCAGGTAGCAGCGCAACAGTAGGTGGCACCCAGACAGCAGCACAGCAGTTAGTGGCACCCTGCTAACGAAACACCAGTTAGTGGCATCCAACTAACGAAACACCAGTTAGTGGTTGGTTTAGAAAGACACGTAAGCAAACACTATAACATATTTATTAGAAAACGTTTCGGTCCTGGGACCTTGATCACTTCTAACATACAGAGGTAGAAAGACATTATATATATAGGCGGAGAGTGAGATGTGACGCACGTGACCTGAGGAATGTCATAAGAACATAAGAATGGAGGAACACTGTAGAAGGCCTACTGGCCCATGCGAGGCAGGTACTTATCAAAACAACCTCTGCCTATGATGAGGACGGGTAGACGATGAAATCATGTGACTCCTGTGTTGTTGGGTTGGTGCTCATCATAGGCAGAGGTTGTTTTGATAAGTACCTGCCTCGCATGGGCCAGTAGGCCTTCTACAGTGTTCCTCCATTCTTATGTTCTTATGACATTCCTCAGGTCACGTGCGTCACATCTCACTCTCCGCCTATATATATAATGTCTTTCTACCTCTGTATGTTAGAAGTGATCAAGGTCCCAGGACCGAAACGTTTTCTAATAAATATGTTATAGTGTTTGCTTACGTGTCTTTCTAAACCAACTTGTCGGTATTTATTACCAAGGTTTATACCACCAGTTAGTGGTACCTAGCTAACAGAATACTAATTAGTGGCAACCAGATAACGAAGCACTAGTTAGTGATACCCAGCTAGTAGAACACCAACAGCACCCATCCAGTAGAACAGAAGTAGCGGTACCCAGCCGCTACTTAACACCCGGGTGACGCTTCAGTGACACATCATCATTTACACTGCAGATTGCATAAAATCACTGGGGAGCCACGAAGCAAAGATATGTAGGCGAACTCACTGTGAGGACATAAGACGCTCTATGAGACAAGAGTCTGCTCACACACACACACACACACACACACACACACACACACACACACACACACACACACACACAGTCTAAAGTGAAAGACACGGAAAGTACATCTTTTGCCAACCGTCTACGGCCTGCAACGTTCCAAGGACCTAAAGAGTCGTGAACTTCTAAAGTGAACATTTGGACTTTGAGCTGACACGAAGGGTTCTTTACATCGCACCTCGCGCTTACCTGAAAGACATACTACCTCAGTAACTTCACAGAATGCAAGCCAGAGTCTCGAAAAATATTGCTTTGGGTGTGGCGAAGTGGAAGAGTAGCCAGATAGTGGAAAAGTCTGCGCTGGGTGTTTGTTGAAAACATTCAACGTACTGCTTTTAGTCTTTGTTTCTGACCCTTGGAATATTCCTTAGACTGAAATAATTTTATGTATGAAAATAGAGTAGAGACCACAACCTACAAAAAATGATGTAGGTCGAAATACCATTTAATGTTAAGGTGGATATCGAGAATGTTAGACCGAGCAGTTTGCGGTTTACATCAGCACTTTTGAATCAGCCCGTTTGAATGAGTACTTTTGAATCAGTACTTTTGTATCAGCACTTTAGAATCAGTACTTTTGAATCTGTACGTCTGAATCAACCTGTTTAAAATCAGTAAGTATAAATCAGTATAAAAAGACACGTAAGCAAACACTACAACATATTTATAAGAAAACGTTTCGGTCCTGGAAACTTGATCGCTTCTGATCAAGGTCCCAGGACCGAAACGTTTTATATGTTTAAGTGTGTACTCAAGTGTTATCAAACCAGTTTGTTGGTATCAATTACGAAGGTATATACCGAGTTTGAATCAGTTACTGAATCAGTAAGTTTGATTTCGTAAGGTTGAATCTGTAAGTTTCAATCAGTCCGTTTGAATCAGTACGTTTAGAATCAACACGTTTGATTGAATTCGCTTGAATTAGAAAATTTGAAACAGAACGTTTAAAATCAGTATGTTTGAATCAGTCCATTTGAATCATTAGGTTTGAATCTACTTCTGAATCGTAACATTTGAATCAGTACTTTTGAAACATTACCTTTGACTCTGTACGTCTGTATCAGTTGTATCATGTACTTATAGTGATAATAATAATAATAATAATAACAGTAATAATAATGATAATATGACCGGGTGGATAGGGGGGCAATGTGGCAGATGTTGCAGGTGTATGGTATAGGAGGTAGGTTACTGAAAGCAGTGAAGAGTTTCTACGAGGATAGTGATGCTCAAGTTAGAGTATGTAGGAAAGAGGGAGATTATTTCCCAGTAAAAGTAGGCTTTAGACAGGGATGTGTGATGTCACCGTGGTTGTTTAATATACTTATAGATGGGGTAGTAAGAGAAGTAAATGCGAGGGTTTTGGCAAGAAGCGTGGAGTTAAAAGATAAAGAATCACACATAAAGTGGGAGTTGTCACAGTTGCTCTTTGCTGATGACACTGTGCTCTTGGGAGATTCTGAAGAGAAGTTGCAGAGGTTAGTGGATGAATTTGGTAGGGTATGTAAAAGAAGAAAATTAAAAGTGAATACAGAAAAGAGTAAGGTTATGAGGATAACAAAAAGATTAGGTGATGAAAGATTGGATATCAGATTGGAGGGAGAGAATATGGAGGAGGTGAATGTATTCAGATATTTGGGAGTGGACGTGTCAGCGGATGGGTCTATGAAAGATAAGGTGAATCATGGAATTGATGAGGGAAAAGGGTGAGCGGTGCACTTAGGAGTCTGTGAGGCAAAGAACTTTGTCCTTGGAGGCAAAGAGGGGAATGTATGAGAGTATAGTTTTACCAACGCTCTTACATGAGTGTGAAGCATGGGTGATGAATGTTGCAGCGAGGAGAAGGCTGGAGGCAGTGGAGATGTCATGTCTGAGGGCAATGTGTGGTGTGAATATAATGCAGAGAATTCGTAGTTTGGAAGTTAGGAGGAGGTGCGGGATTACCAAAACTGTTGTCCAGAGGGCTGAGGAAGGGTTGTTGAGGTGGTTCGGACATGTAGAGAGAATGGAGCGAAACAGAATGACTTCAAGAGTGTATCAGTGTGTAGTGGAAGGAAGGCGGGGTAGGGGTCGGCCTAGGAAAGGTTGGAGGGAGGGGGTAAAGGAGGTTTTGTGTGCGAGGGGCTTGGACTTCCAGCGGGCATGCGTGAGCGTGTTGTTAGGAGTGAATGGAGACAAATGGTTTTTAATACTTGACATGCTGTTGGAGTGTGAGCAAAGTAACATTTATGAAGGGATTCAGGGAAACCGGCAGGCCGGACTTGAGTCCTGGAGATGGGAAGTACAGTGCCTGCACTCTGAAGGAGGGGTGTTAATGTTGCAGTTTAAAAAACTGTAGTGTAAAGCACCCTTCTGGCAAGACAGTGATGGAGTGAATGATGGTGATTTTTTTTCTTTTTCGGGCCACCCTGCCTTGGTGGGAATCGGCCAGTGTGCTAATAATAAAATAAAATAATAATAATAATAATAATAATAATAATAATAATAATAATAATAATAATAATAATAATAATAATAATAATAATAAAATAATAATTATTATCAATATTATTATTATTTTATTATTATTATTATCACACTGGCCGATTCCCACCAAGGCAGGGTGGCCCGAAAAAGAAAAACTTTCACCATCATTCACTCCATCACTGTCTTGCCAGAAGGGTGCTTTACACTACAGAGTGCAGGCACTGTACTTCCCATCTCCAGGACTCAAGTCCGGCCTGCCGGTTTCCCTGAACCCCTTCATAAATGTTACTTTGCTCACACTCCAACAGCACGTCAAGTATTAAAAACCATTTGTCTCCATTCACTCCTATCAAACACGCTCACGCATGCCTGCTGGAAGTCCAAGCCCCTCGCACACAAAACCTCCTTTACCCCCTCCCTCCAACCTTTCCTAGGCCGACCCCTACCCCGCTTTCCTTCCACTACAGACTGATACACTTTTGAAGTCATTCTGTTTCGCTCCATTCTCTCTACATGTCCGAACCACCTCATCAACCCTTCCTCAGCCCTCTGGACAACAGTTTTGGTAATCCCGCACCTCCTCCTAACTTCCAAACTACGAATTCTCTGCATTATATTCACACCACACATTACCCTCAGACATGACATCTCCACTGCCTCCAGCCTTCTCCTCGCTGCAACATTCATCACCCATGCTTCACACCCACATAAGAGCGTTGGTAAAACTATACTCTCATACATTCCCCTCTTTGCCTCCAAGGACAAAGTTCTTTGTCTCCACAGACTCCTAAGTGCACCACTCACCCTTTTCACCTCATCAATTCTATGATTCACCTCATCTTTCATAGACCCATCCGCTGACACGTCCACTCCCAAATATCTGAATACATTCACCTCCTCCATACTCTCTCCCTCCAATCTGATATCCAATCTTTCATCACCTAATCTTTTTGTTATCCTCATAACCTTACTCTTTCCTGTATTCACTTTTAATTTTCTTCTTTTGCACACCCTACCAAATTCATCCACCAATCTCTGCAACTTCTCTTCAGAATCTCCCAAGAGCACAGTGTCATCAGCAAAGAGCTACTGTGACAACTCCCACTTTATGTGTGATTCTTTATCTTTTAACTCCACTCCTCTTACCAAGACCCTCGCATTTACTTCTCTTACAACCCCATCTATAAATATATTAAACAACCACGGTGACATCACACATCCTTGTCTAAGGCCTACTTTTACTGGGAAATAATTTCCCTCTTTCCTACATACTCTAACTTGAGCCTCACTATCCTCGTAAAAACTCGTAAAATTATTATTAATATTATTATTATTATTATTATTATTATTATTATTATTAATATTATTATTATTATTATTATTATTATTATTATTATTATTATTATTATTATTATTATTTTTATTATTATTATTATTATTATTATTATTATTATTATTATTATTATTATTATTATTATTATTATTATTATTATTATTATTATTATTGTCATTATTGTTGTTGTATTTCTGAATTAGTTCGTTTGGGTCAGTTCGTTTCAATAAATATTTTTAAATCAGAAGGTTTTAACAAAGAAATTATCATATTCTCTGTGCAAGAAATGTTGTGTCTGCAATGAGTCAAGCGGACATGTTCTTGCCCGACCAAACAACGTGACAGTCGGGGAGTTGGTTCGAGACGAGAAACGTCAAAACAAATATATTTCCTTAGCCAATTTCGAAGTATTGTGTAGCAAAATGTAAACTCTGAATGTGACTGTGGGTTATGGAAACTGAGATGTAGGTAATGTTGGATTTTCCTCGACACTGGTGAGACTAGGGGCTCTCTTCACACTCAGGGCTAGAAGAGATCTAGACTGTCTCGTTTATAATAATTATTATTATTGCTGCTGCTGTTTTTGCTGCTGGTTTTGTTTGTTTGTTTGTTGTTGCTATTGTTTTTTGTTGTTTAGGTTGTCATTTTGTTTTCATTTTTTCTGTTTATGTTGTTGTTCTTAGTGTTATTATTAAATTATTATTTTTATTAATTTTATTATTATTATTATTATTATTATTATTATTATTATTATTATTAATATTAATATTAATAATATTATTATTAATAATAGTAGTAACAGCAGTAATTTTATTATTACTCATTATTATTATTATTATTATTATTATTATTATTATTATTATTATTATTAGTAGTAGTAGTAGTAGTAGTAGTAGTAGTAGTATATACAAGACGAAGAGCTAAACCCATGTTAGTGATGCAGCACCTGGGGGAATGGGATGTGAGTAGAAATGATATAAGTAAAGATAGGCTGGCTTCGGTTCCTTGGAGTGAGGTCAGCAGCACTGTACTTGCATTAAGGCATTTCCCCTTTAAGCGGAATAAAGACGATCCACACGGCTCTTAGCTCTAGTTTGGAATCTCCAATTAGATACATTGCAGCATAAAAGAACCTTTTTCCAAGGAATTACGTACAAATGTAAAGTATTAAGAATGCCCCCTTAATGGTCCAAGAGAGGGAAGAATAGAGCCCTTGAGCAGTATCAGGGCGCTTGCCTTGAAGAGTGGTATACATCTCAACTTTAAGAGTTCTTAGGGAGAATGACTACAGTAACCGCTGCTGTGGGCAAGTTGATGGAGCTGCCACGCTCAACCTCTGAAGTTTCCTTGTTAAGGCTGAGAGCTTTCCTAGCTGAGTAGCGTTACTCTGCGAGCATCATACAAGAGCTTAACATGGGAACTCTTCATGTAGAGGTTAACACGAAATCCTAATACAGTGGTTAACATGAAACTATCATACAAGGGTTAACAAGAAAGCCTCATCCCCAGGTTAACAAGGAAGCCTCATACTGAGATTAACAAGCAAGCCTAATACAAAGGTAAACATGGAAGCTTGTTTCTGAAAAGTGCACCATAACACGAAGGAGGAGAATAAAATAGCTGGAGACCATGCTTGAGGCTCACTGGTGTGCTCGGTGTTAGGAAGAAACATGGCTTGTAACCAGGTTACCTAGCGTTTCGAGGCATCTGTAGCTGATTGATCTAAGGCGTCACATAGGGATCTAAGCCACACTCTAGGATATCCTACAAACTTGGGTTCCAATACTGCTGATTGCGATCTTTCAACGAACTGTCCGTCTCTCATCGAGGCAGGGTGACCCCAAAAAGGAAAAAAAAAAAAAAAGACTTTCGCCATCACTCCATCATTTTCTTGTCAGAGGGGCATTTATGTTACAGTTCAAAACTGCAAATGTCACTATCCTCTCCTTCAGAGAGCAGGCATTGTACCACCAGGATTCAACTCTGGCTAACTTGCTTCAACAAATCCCTTCATTAAGGTTACCTTGCTCTTAACCCAACAGGACATCAATTCATGGAAACCACTTACCTCTACTCATTCCTATCTGACACGTTCACGCATGCTTGCTGGAAATCCAAGCCCCTCGCAAACAAAATCTCCTTTATAACCACCCTTCCCTCAAACCTTTCCTAAGACAACCCCCACCGTGCCTTCTCTTCACTATAGATTTATTCTCCCTCCAAGTCATCCTATTTTGCTCCATCATCTCTAGATATCCTAACCACCTCAACATCCCTTCTTCAGCGCTCTGGATAATACTTTTAGTAAGCCTACACCTCCTTTTAATCTCCACGTTAAGAAATTCTCTACATAATATTCTCCTCACACATTACCTCATACATGACATCTCCACTGCCTCCAGCCTCCTCCTTGTTGCAGCATTCACAACCCATGCTTCACACCCATACAAGAGCATTGGTACGACTATACTCTAATACATTTTTTTTTTGCTTCCGTGGATAACGTTCTTTGTCTCCACAGATACCTCAATGCATTACTTACCATTTTCTCCTCATCAATTATATGATTCAACTGGTCTTTCACAGACCCATCTTGATAAATCCACTCCCAGACATCTGAATACATTCAATTCCTCCAAACTCCCTCCCTCTGCCAGTACATATGTACTTTTCCCTCTTTCACATATTTATTAAATAAAAGCACTAGCCACTCTAAAACTATATTCCCACCTACATTTAACATTTCTTTCTTGATCCCATCAATCCCAGCTGATTTATCCACTTTCATTTTACCACAGCTTCACATACCTTCCCCCACACTCACACCTAGCTCTTCCTTCCTTCCTTCTTAAAGATGTTGTATTTACCTTGCCAATATATGAAATTACAGCTTACTTTTCTTCATTAACATATAACAGATCTTCAAAATATTTCTCCATCTTCCCAATACCTCCTACTCCCCATCTAATAACTCTCCTCTTGTTTCTAACTGTCAGATTCATTCACTCCCTAGGCTTTCTCAGCTTATTACTCTCACTCCAAAACTTTTTTATGCACTTCATCCACTGCTCATTTTCACATTCAATTACCACTTTCTTAACTTCTTTTTTCTCTCCCCATATATTCGTCCCACCATATATCATTTTTTTTTATAAAGGACTCTCATACGCAGGATTTCTCCCTCTCACCACACATTTTACCTCATCATTCAAGCAATAGCTTCTCTTCCCTCCTGCACCCACCCTCCTATATCCACAAACATCTGATGAACACTCTAACATTGCATTCTTAAATCTACCTTTAAGTATTGAACCTTCTCATTACTCTTACTAGCTCATCTAACTTCCTCCTTTAGTTTAGATATCTTCACCTGTCTCTTGCTTGTTGATGCCGTTCTCCTTGTACTCCATCTACTTTTACTTTCACTGTAGCTACAACTCAAAAAAGCTGTGATATATATCTGTTACCCCTCTATAAACCTGCACATCCATAAGTCTACCCATCAGTCTTTTATCCACCATTACATAATCCATCAAACTATTGCTATTATGCTCTATAGCTTATCTCGTATTCGTACTTATCCTCTTATGTATCATCTATTACCAAACCTCTTTGTATACAAAGTTCAATCAAAGGGCCTCCCCCCCCAATATCATTTATCCCTGGTACCCCAAACTTACTTACCACGCCATCTATCAACGTTTCTTTCACTTTAGCACTCAGGTCCTTTACAACAGTTACACTGTCATTTGGGTTAAAACTCCTTAAACACTCACCTTACATATCCACAAAATCTCTCTCTCTCTCTCTCTCTCTCTCTCTCTCTCTCTCTCTCTCTCTCTCTCTCTCTCTCTCTCTCTCTCTCTCTCTCTCTCTCTCTCTCTCTCTCTCTCTCTCTTTCTCTCTCTCTCTCTCTCTCTCTCTCTACTCTCCTCTCACGGGTGCATAAACGCTTATTATAACCCACTTTCCGCATCCAACAGTTATTTTAATCTAAATATTTCTTGTTTTGTTTTACATAACTCTTGAATTTATGCATTTATACCATATCTGATCATTCGAAATTATTGCTACCAGTTCTTTAGCTCTAGCTCTCTCAGCTTTGTTTCTCTTAGAGCTAGAACATCCAGCTTCTCCTTCATATCTTCTAATCACCTGCACTACATCCATATATATATGGATATATACGTACATATATATATATATATATATATATATATATATATATATATATATATATATATATATATATATATATATATATATAATATATTATACATGTATATAATTTTATTTATTTTTTTTTTATTATCACACTGGCCGATTCCCACCAAGGCAGGGTGGCCCGAAAAAGAAAAACTTTCACCATCATTCACTCCATCACTGTCTTGCCAGAAGGGTGCTTTACACTACAGTTTTTAAACTGCAACATTGACACCCCTCCTTCAGAGTCCAGGCACTGTACTTCCCATCTCCAGGACTCAAGTCCGGCCTGCCGGTTTCCCTGAACCCCTTCATAAATGTTACTTTGCTCACACTCCAACAGCACGTCAAGTATTAAAAACCATTTGTCTCCATTCACTCCTATCAAACACGCTCATGCATACCTGCTGGAAGTCCAAGCCCCTCGCACACAAAACCTCCTTTACCCCCTCTCTCCAACCTTTCCTAGGCCGACCCCTACCCCGCCTTCCTTCCACTACAGACTGATACACTCTTGAAGTCATTCTGTTTCGCTCCATTCTCTCTACATGTCCGAACCACCTCAACAACCCTTCCTCAGCCCTCTGGACAACAGTTTTGGTAATCCCGCACCTCCTCCTAACTTCCAAACTACGAATTCTCTGCATTATATTCACACCACACATTGCCCTCAGACATGACATCTCCACTGCCTCCAGCCTTCTCCTCGCTGCAACATTCATCACCCATGCTTCACACCCATATAAGAGCGTTGGTAAAACTATACTCTCATACATTCCCCTCTTTGCCTCCAAGGACAAAGTTCTTTGTCTCCACAGACTCCTAAGTGCACCATTCACTCTTTTTCCCTCATCAATTCTATGATTCACCTCATCTTTCATAGACCCATCCGCTGACACGTCCACTCCCAAATATCTGAATACATTCACCTCCTCCATACTCTCTCCCTCCAATCTAATATTCAATCTTTCATCACCTAATCTTTTTGTTATCCTCATAACCTTACTCTTTCCTGTATTCACCTTTAATTTTCTTCTTTTGCACACCCTACCAAATTCATCCACCAATCTCTGCAACTTCTCTTCAGAATCTCCCAAGAGCACAGTGTTATCAGCAAAGAGCAGCTGTGACAACTCCCACTTTGTGTGTGATTCTTTATCTTTTAACTCCACGCCTCTTGTCAAGACCCTCGCAATTACTTCTCTTACAACCCCATCTATAAATATATTAAACAACCACGGTGACATCACACATCCTTGTCTAAGGCCTACTTTTACAGGGAAATAATTTCCCTCTTTCCTACATACTCTAACTTGAGCCTCACTATCCTCGTAAAAACTCTTCACTGCTTTCAGTAACCTACCTCCTACACCATACACTTGCAACATCTGCCACATTGCCCCCCTATCCACCCTGTCATACGCCTTTTCCAAATCCATAAATGCCACAAAGACCTCTTTAGCCTTATCTAAATACTGTTCACTTATATGTTTCACTGTAAACACCTGGTCCACACACCCCCTATATATACATATATATATATACATATATATATATACATATATATATATACATATATATATATACATATATATATATATACATATATATATATATATATATATATATATATATATATATATATATATATATATACATATATATATCGTGCCGAATATGTAAAACTGGTCAATTAGCAAGAACTCATTTAAAATTAAGTCCTTTCTGAAATTTTCTCTTATACGTTTAAAGATATATTTTTTTCATTAATGTTAATGTAAAAAATTTTTAATTTTGCACCAAAAGAATCTTAGAAAACTTACCTAACCTTATTATAACAAGAACAATTTATTTTAGCCTAACCCAACTAAATATATTTAAGATTTGTTTACAGTAATTTAATACTAAACAAACACAGTGATATATATTTTTTTCGTTAGGTTCAGAATGATTTTGGCGAAATTATTGCATACACAAATTTTCACTTGTCCTATATGGCAAGATGAGCGTTGCTATTTAAGCCAAGATCGCAAGTTCTGCCTATTCGGCACGACATATATATATATATATATATATATATATATATATATATATATATATATATATATATATATATATATATATATATATATATATATATATATATATATATATATATATATACATATATATATATATACATATACATATACATGGATGTTTATGTCGTCATATCTGACATGTGAATGCATTTTTCTCCCACGATTTGTCCATTTAAAAAAAATTACTAAATTACAAATTTCACAGCGTTTTTTTTCCTCTACTGCCAAATGCCTTTTTAAAATGAGTATTAAAAATTCATAATTACTGCCCGAAGTCTTTCACTTTTTTAGTCGCAAGTAATTTGCAACATTTCATGAATTTTGATGAATGCCTCTGTGTATCATACTTTATATGTAATAGTTTATATATATCATAATTTATATATCAGAATTTGTATATTGTCATTTGTGTCTTGCAGTTTATGTACCATAATGATAATGTGTACATGATAATTTGTATACCATAATGTGCATCATAATCTGTATAGAATTTATATAATGCATAATTTTGAATAAGAAAAAGGCCTCTTGATAATAGGCACATGAGATATTCTCCATTTCCATGGATCAAACCTGATTACCTCACATTCCTCAGGTGCTGTATTCACTCCGTGAGGGTTTAACACTTTCCCATAGGAAATTATAATAAAAGTAAATCATTTATTGTTAAAGAATTGCATGTACCTAGTATGTATGTAGGGAAGTTGAGCACCAGCTCCTGGTCACGCCAGCAACCATGAAGTTGAGCACCAGCTCCTGGTCACGCCAGCAACCATGAAGTTGAGCACCAGCTCCTGGTCATGCCAGCAACCATGAAGTTGAGCACCAGCTCCTGGTCATGCCAGCAACCATGAAGTTGAGCACCAGCTCCTGGTCACGCCAGCAACCATGAAGTTGAGCACCAGCTCGTGGTCACGCCAGCAACCATGAAGTTGAGCACCAGCTGCTGGTCATGCCAGCAACCATGAAGTTGAGCACCATCTCCTGGTCATGCCAGCAACCATGAAGTTGAGCACCAGCTGCTGGTCACGCCAGCAACCATGAAGTTGAGCACCATCTCCTGGTCATGCCAGCAACCATGAAGTTGAGCACCAGCTCCTGGTCACGCCAGCAACCATGAAGTTGAGCACCAGCTCCTGGTCACGCCAGCAACCATGAAGTTGAGCACCAGCTGCTGGTCATGCCAGCAACCATGAAGTTGAGCACCAGCTGCTGGTCATGCCAGCAACCATGAAGTTGAGCACCAGCTGCTGGTCACGCCAGCAACCATGAAGTTGAGCACCAGCTCCTGGTCATGCCAGCAACCATGAAGTTGAGCACCAGCTGCTGGTCATGCCAGCAACCATGAAGTTGAGCACCAGCTGCTGGTCATGCCAGCAACCATGAAGTTGAGCACCAGCTCCTGGTCACGCCAGCAACCATGAAGTTGAGCACCAGCTGCTGGTCATACCAGCAACCATGAAGTTGAGCACCAGCTGCTGGTCATACCAGCAACCATGAAGTTGAGCACCAGCTGCTGGTCACGCCAGCAACCATGAAGTTGAGCACCAGCTGCTGGTCATGCCAGCAACCATGAAGTTGAGCACCAGCTGCTGGTCATGCCAGCAACCATGAAGTTGAGCACCAGCTGCTGGTCATGCCAGCAACCATGAAGTTGAGCACCAGCTGCTGGTCATGCCAGCAACCATGAAGTTGAGCACCAGCTCCTGGTCACGCCAGCAACCATGAAGTTGAGCACCAGCTGCTGGTCATGCCAGCAACCATGAAGTTGAGCACCAGCTGCTGGTCATGCCAGCAACCATGAAGTTGAGCACCAGCTGCTGGTCACGCCAGCAACCATGAAGTTGAGCACCAGCTGCTGGTCATGCCAGCAACCATGAAGTTGAGCACCAGCTGCTGGTCACGCCAGCAACCATGAAGTTGAGCACCAGCTGCTGGTCACGCCAGCAACCATGAAGTTGAGCACCAGCTCCTGGTCACGCCAGCAACCATGAAGTTGAGCACCAGCTCCTGGTCACGCCAGCAACCATGAAGTTGAGCACCAGCTGCTGGTCATACCAGCAACCATGAAGTTGAGCACCAGCTGCTGGTCATGCCAGCAACCATGAAGTTGAGCACCAGCTGCTGGTCACGCCAGCAACCATGAAGTTGAGCACCAGCTCCTGGTCACGCCAGCAACCATGAAGTTGAGCACCAGCTCCTGGTCACGCCAGCAACCATGAAGTTGAGCACCAGCTGCTGGTCATGCCAGCAACCATGAAGTTGAGCACCAGCTGCTGGTCACGCCAGCAACCATGAAGTTGAGCACCAGCTCCTGGTCACGCCAGCAACCATGAAGTTGAGCACCAGCTCCAGGTCACGCCAGCAACCATGAAGTTGAGCACCAGCTCCTGGTCACGCCAGCAACCATGAAGTTGAGCACAAGCTGCTGGTCACGCCAGCAACCATGAAGTTGAGCACCAGCTCCTGGTCACGCCAGCAACCATGAAGTTGAGCACCAGCTCCTGGTCACGCCAGCAACCATGAAGTTGAGCACCAGCTCCTGGTCACGCCAGCAACCATGAAGTTGAGCACCAGCTCCTGGTCACGCCAGCAACCATGAAGTTGAGCACCAGCTCCTGGTCACGCCAGCAACCATGAAGTTGAGCACCAGCTGCTGGTCACGCCAGCAACCATGAAGTTGAGCACCAGCTCCTGGTCACGCCAGCAACCATGAAGTTGAGCACCAGCTCCTGGTCACGCCAGCAACCATGAAGTTGAGCACCAGCTGCTGGTCACGCCAGCAACCATGAAGTTGAGCACCAGCTCCTGGTCACGCCAGCAACCATGAAGTTGAGCACCAGCTCCTGGTCACGCCAGCAACCATGAAGTTGAGCACCAGCTCCTGGTCACGCCAGCAACCATGAAGTTGAGCACCAGCTGCTGGTCATACCAGCAACCATGAAGTTGAGCACCAGCTGCTGGTCATGCCAGCAACCATGAAGTTGAGCACCAGCTGCTGGTCACGCCAGCAACCATGAAGTTGAGCACCAGCTCCTGGTCACGCCAGCAACCATGAAGTTGAGCACCAGCTCCTGGTCACGCCAGCAACCATGAAGTTGAGCACCAGCTGCTGGTCATACCAGCAACCATGAAGTTGAGCACCAGCTGCTGGTCATGCCAGCAACCATGAAGTTGAGCACCAGCTGCTGGTCACGCCAGCAACCATGAAGTTGAGCACCAGCTCCTGGTCATACCAGCAACCATGAAGTTGAGCACCAGCTGCTGGTCATGCCAGCAACCATGAAGTTGAGCACCAGCTGCTGGTCACGCCAGCAACCATGAAGTTGAGCACCAGCTCCTGGTCATACCAGCAACCATGAAGTTGAGCACCAGCTCCTGGTCACGCCAGCAACCATGAAGTTGAGCACCAGCTCCTGGTCACGCCAGCAACCATGAAGTTGAGCACCAGCTCCTGGTCACGCCAGCAACCATGAAGTTGAGCACCAGCTGCTGGTCACGCCAGCAACCATGAAGTTGAGCACCAGCTCCTGGTCACGCCAGCAACCATGAAGTTGAGCACCAGCTCCTGGTCACGCCAGCAACCATGAAGTTGAGCACCAGCTCCTGGTCACGCCAGCAACCATGAAGTTGAGCACCAGCTCCTGGTCACGCCAGCAACCATGAAGTTGAGCACCAGCTGCTGGTCATACCAGCAACCATGAAGTTGAGCACCAGCTGCTGGTCATGCCAGCAACCATGAAGTTGAGCACCAGCTGCTGGTCACGCCAGCAACCATGAAGTTGAGCACCAGCTCCTGGTCATACCAGCAACCATGAAGTTGAGCACCAGCTGCTGGTCATGCCAGCAACCATGAAGTTGAGCACCAGCTGCTGGTCACGCCAGCAACCATGAAGTTGAGCACCAGCTCCTGGTCATACCAGCAACCATGAAGTTGAGCACCAGCTCCTGGTCACGCCAGCAACCATGAAGTTGAGCACCAGCTCCTGGTCACGCCAGCAACCATGAAGTTGAGCACCAGCTCCTGGTCACGCCAGCAACCATGAAGTTGAGCACCAGCTGCTGGTCACGCCAGCAACCATGAAGTTGAGCACCAGCTCCTGGTCACGCCAGCAACCATGAAGTTGAGCACCAGCTCCTGGTCACGCCAGCAACCATGAAGTTGAGCACCAGCTCCTGGTCACGCCAGCAACCATGAAGTTGAGCACCAGCTCCTGGTCACGCCAGCAACCATGAAGTTGAGCACCAGCTCCTGGTCATACCAGCAACCATGAAGTTGAGCACCAGCTCCTGGTCATACCAGCAACCATGAAGTTGAGCACCAGCTGCTGGTCACGCCAGCAACCATGAAGTTGAGCACCAGCTGCTGGTCATACCAGCAACCATGAAGTTGAGCACCAGCTGCTGGTCATGCCAGCAACCATGAAGTTGAGCACCAGCTGCTGGTCACGCCAGCAACCATGAAGTTGAGCACCAGCTCCTGGTCATACCAGCAACCATGAAGTTGAGCACCAGCTGCTGGTCATGCCAGCAACCATGAAGTTGAGCACCAGCTGCTGGTCACGCCAGCAACCATGAAGTTGAGCACCAGCTCCTGGTCATACCAGCAACCATGAAGTTGAGCACAAGCTCCTGGTCACGCCAGCAACCATGAAGTTGAGCACCAGCTCCTGGTCACGCCAGCAACCATGAAGTTGAGCACCAGCTCCTGGTCACGCCAGCAACCATGAAGTTGAGCACCAGCTGCTGGTCACGCCAGCAACCATGAAGTTGAGCACCAGCTCCTGGTCACGCCAGCAACCATGAAGTTGAGCACCAGCTCCTGGTCACGCCAGCAACCATGAAGTTGAGCACCAGCTCCTGGTCACGCCAGCAACCATGAAGTTGAGCACCAGCTCCTGGTCACGCCAGCAACCATGAAGTTGAGCACCAGCTCCTGGTCATACCAGCAACCATGAAGTTGAGCACCAGCTCCTGGTCATACCAGCAACCATGAAGTTGAGCACCAGCACCTGGTCACGCCAGCAACCATGAAGTTGAGCACCAGCTCCTGGTCACGCCAGCAACCATGAAGTTGAGCACCAGCTCCTGGTCACGCCAGCAACCATGAAGTTGAGCACCAGCTCCTGGTCACGCCAGCAACCATGAAGTTGAGCACCAGCTCCTGGTCACGCCAGCAACCATGAAGTTGAGCACCAGCTGCTGGTCACGCCAGCAACCATGAAGTTGAGCACCAGCTGCTGGTCATGCCAGCAACCATGAAGTTGAGCACCAGCTGCTGGTCACGCCAGCAACCATGAAGTTGAGCACCAGCTGCTGGTCACGCCAGCAACCATGAAGTTGAGCACCAGCTGCTGGTCATGCCAGCAACCATGAAGTTGAGCACCAGCTGCTGGTCATGCCAGCAACCATGAAGTTGAGCACCAGCTGCTTGTCACGCTAGCAACCATGAAGTTGAGCACCAGCTGCTGGTCACGCCAGCAACCATGAAGTTGAGCACCAGCTGCTGGTCATGCCAGCAACCATGAAGTTGAGCACCAGCTGCTGGTCACGCCAGCAACCATGAAGTTGAGCACCAGCTGCTGGTCACGCCAGCAACCATGAAGTTGAGCACCAGCTGCTGGTCATGCCAGCAACCATGAAGTTGAGCACCAGCTGCTGGTCATGCCAGCAACCATGAAGTTGAGCACCAGCTGCTGGTCACGCCAGCAACCATGAAGTTGAGCACAAGCTCCTGGTCATGCCAGCAACCATGAAGTTGAGCACCAGCTGCTGGTCATGCCAGCAACCATGAAGTTGAGCACCAGCTCCTGGTCACGCCAGCAACCATGAAGTTGAGCACCAGCTGCTGGTCACGCCAGCAACCATGAAGTTGAGCACCAGCAGCTGGTCACGCCAGCAACCATGAAGTTGAGCACCAGCTGCTGGTCACGCCAGAAACCATGAAGTTGAGCACCAGCTGCTGGTCATGCCAGCAACCGTGAAGTTGAGCACCAGCTGCTGGTCATGCAAGCAACCATGAAGTTGAGCACCAGCTGCTGGTCACGCCAGCAACCATGAAGTTGAGCACCAGCTGCTGGTCATGCCAGCAACCATGAAGTTGAGCACCAGCTGCTGGTCATGCCAGCAACCATGAAGTTGAGCACCAGCTGCTGGTCACGCCAGCAACCATGAAGTTGAGCACAAGCTCCTGGTCATGCCAGCAACCATGAAGTTGAGCACCAGCTGCTGGTCATGCCAGCAACCATGAAGTTGAGCACCAGCTGCTGGTCATGCCAGCAACCATGAAGTTGAGCACCAGCTCCTGGTCACGCCAGCAACCATGAAGTTGAGCACCAGCTGCTGGTCATGCCAGCAACCATGAAGTTGAGCACCAGCTCCTGGTCATGCCAGCAACCATGAAGTTGAGCACCAGCTGCTGGCCATGCCAGCAACCATGAAGTTGAGCACCAGCTCCTGGTCATGCCAGCAACCATGAAGTTGAACACCAGCTGCTGGTCACGCCAGCAACCATGAAGTTGAGTACCAGCTCCTGGTCATGCCAGCAACAATGAAGTTGAGCACCAGCTGCTGGTCATGCCACCAACCATGAAGTTGAGCACCAGCTCCTGGTCATGCCAGCAACCATGAAGTTGAGCACCAGCTTCTGGTCATGCCAGCAACCATGAAGTTGAGCACCAGCTCCTGGTCACGCCAGCAACCATGAAGTTGAGCACCAGCTGCTGGTCACGCCAGCAACCATGAAGTTGAGCACCAGCTGCTGGTCATGCCAGCAACCATGAAGTTGAGCACCAGCTGCTGGTCATGCCAGCAACCATGAAGTTGAGCACCAGCTGCTGGTCAGGCCAGCAACCATGAAGTTGAGCACCGGCTGCTGGTCATGCCAGCAACCATGAAGTTGAGCACCAGCTGCTGGTCGTGCCAGCAACCATGAAGTTGAGCACCAGCTGCTGGTCACGCCAGCAACCATGAAGTTGAGCACCAGCTGCTGGTCACGCCAGCAACTATGAAGTTGAGCACCAGCTCCTGGTCATGCCAGCAACCATGAAGTTGAGCACCAGCTCCTGGTCATGCCAGCAACCATGAAGTTGAGCACCAGCTGCTGGTCATGCCAGCAACCATGAAGTTGAGCAACAGCTGCTGGTCATGCCAGCAACCATGAAGTTGAGCACCAGCTGCTGGTCACGCCAGCAACTATGAAGTTGAGCACAAGCTGCTGGTCACGCCAGCAACCATGAAGTTGAGCACCAGCTCCTGGTCACGCCAGCAACCATGAAGTTGAGCACCAGCTGCTGGTCATGCCAGCAACCATGAAGTTGAGCACCAGCTCCTGGTCACGCCAGCAACCATGAAGTTGAGCACAAGCTGCTGGTCAGGCCAGCAACCATGAAGTTGAGCACCAGCTGCTGGTCACGCCAGCAACCATGAAGTTGAGCACCAGCTCCTGGTCATGCCAGCAACCATGAAGCTGAGCACCAGCTGCTGGTCACGCCAGCAACCATGAAGTTGAGCACAAGCTGCTGGTCATGCCAGCAACCATGACGTTGAGCACCAGCTGCTGGTCATGCCAGCAACCATGAAGTTGAGCACCAGCTGCTGGTCATGCCAGCAACCATGAAGTTGAGCACCAGCTGCTGGTCATGCCAGCAACCATGAAGTTGAGCACCAGCTGCTGGTCATGCCAGCTACCATGAAGTTGAGCACCAGCTGCTGGTCATGCTAGCAACCATGAAGTTGAGCACCAGCTGCTGGTCACGCCAGCAACCATGAAGTTGAGCACAAGCTCCTGGTCATGCCAGCAACCATGAAGTTGAGCACCAGCTGCTGGTCATGCCAGCAACCATGAAGTTGAGCACCAGCTGCTGGTCATGCCAGCAACCATGAAGTTGAGCACCAGCTCCTGGTCACGCCAGCAACCATGAAGTTGAGCACCAGCTGCTGGTCATGCCAGCAACCATGAAGTTGAGCACCAGCTCCTGGTCATGCCAGCAACCATGAAGTTGAGCACCAGCTGCTGGTCATGCCAGCAACCATGAAGTTGAGCACCAGCTCCTGGTCATGCCAGCAACCATGAAGTTGAACACCAGCTGCTGGTCACGCCAGCAACCATGAAGTTGAGTACCAGCTCCTGGTCATGCCAGCAACAATGAAGTTGAGCACCAGCTGATGGTCATGCCAGCAACCATGAAGTTGAGCACCAGCTCCTGGTCATGCCAGCAACCATGAAGTTGAGCACCAGCTCCTGGTCATGCCAGCAACCATGAAGTTGAGCACCAGCTCCTGTTCACGCCAGCAACCATGAAGTTGAGCACCAGCTGCTGGTCACGCCAGCAACCATGAAGTTGAGCACCAGCTGCTGGTCATGCCAGCAACCATGAAGTTGAGCACCAGCTGCTGGTCATGCCAGCAACCATGAAGTTGAGCACCAGCTGCTGGTCAGGCCAGCAACCATGAAGTTGAGCACCAGCTGCTGGTCATGCCAGCAACCATGAAGTTGAGCACCAGCTGCTGGTCGTGCCAGCAACCATGAAGTTGAGCACCAGCTGCTGGTCACGCCAGCAACCATGAAGTTGAGCACCAGCTGCTGCTCACGCCAGCAACTATGAAGTTGAGCACCAGCTCCTGCTCATGCCAGCAACCATGAAGTTGAGCACCAGCTCCTGGTCATGCCAGCAACCATGAAGTTGAGCACCAGCTGCTGGTCATGCCAGCAACCATGAAGTTGAGCAACAGCTGCTGGTCATGCCAGCAACCATGAAGTTGAGCACCAGCTGCTGGTCACGCCAGCAACTATGAAGTTGAGCACAAACTGCTGGTCACGCCAGCAACCATGAAGTTGAGCACCAGCTCCTGGTCACGCCAGCAACCATGAAGTTGAGCACCAGCTGCTGGTCATGCCAGCAACCATGAAGTTGAGCACCAGCTCCTGGTCACGCCAGCAACCATGAAGTTGAGCACAAGCTGCTGGTCACGCCAGCAACCATGAAGTTGAGCACCAGCTGCTGGTCACGCCAGCAACCATGAAGTTGAGCACCAGCTCCTGGTCATGCCAGCAACCATGAAGTTGAGCACCAGCTGCTGGTCACGCCAGCAACCATGAAGTTGAGCACAAGCTGCTGGTCATGCCAGCAACCATGACGTTGAGCACCAGCTGCTGGTCATGCCAGCAACCATGAAGTTGAGCACCAGCTGCTGGTCATGCCAGCAACCATGAAGTTGAGCACCAGCTGCTGGTCACGCCAGCAACCATGAAGTTGAGCACCAGCTGCTGGTCACGCTAGCAACTATGAAGTTGAGCACCAGCTCCTGGTCATGCCAGCAACCATGAAGTTGAGCACCAGCTCCTGGTCATGCCAGCAACCATGAAGTTGAGCACCAGCTGCTGGTCATGCCAGCAACCATGAAGTTGAGCAACAGCTGCTGGTCATGCCAGCAACCATGAAGTTGAGCACCAGCTGCTGGTCACGCCAGCAACTATGAAGTTGAGCACAAACTGCTGGTCACGCCAGCAACCATGAAGTTAAGCACCAGCTCCTGGTCACGCCAGCAACCATGAAGTTGAGCACCAGCTGCTGGTCATGCCAGCAACCATGAAGTTGAGCACCAGCTCCTGGTCACGCCAGCAACCATGAAGTTGAGCACAAGCTGCTGGTCACGCCAGCAACCATGAAGTTGAGCACCAGCTGCTGGTCACGCCAGCAACCATGAAGTTGAGCACCAGCTCCTGGTCATGCCAGCAACCATGAAGTTGAGCACCAGCTGCTGGTCACGCCAGCAACCATGAAGTTGAGCACAAGCTGCTGGTCATGCCAGCAACCATGACGTTGAGCACCAGCTGCTGGTCATGCCAGCAACCATGAAGTTGAGCACCAGCTGCTGGTCATGCCAGCAACCATGAAGTTGAGCACCAGCTGCTGGTCATGCCAGCAACCATGAAGTTGAGCACCAGCTGCTGGTCATGCCAGCTACCATGAAGTTGAGCACCAGCTGCTGGTCATGCCAGCAACCATGAAGTTGAGCACCAGCTCCTGGTCATGCCAGCAACCATGAAGTTGAGCACCAGCTGCTGGTCATGCCAGCAACCATGAAGTTGAGCACCAGCTGCTGGTCATGCCAGCAACCATGAAGTTGAGCACAAGCTCCTGGTCACGCCAGCAACCATGAAGTTGAGCACAAGCTCCTGGTCACGCCAGCAACCATAAAGTTGAGCACCAGCTGCTGGTCACGCCAGCAACCTTGAAGTTGAGAACAAGCTCCTGGTCATGCCAGGAACTATGAAGTTGAGCACCAGCTGCTGGTCACGCCAGCAACCATGAAGTTGAGCACCAGCTGCTGGTCATGCCAGCAACCATGAAGTTGAGCACCAGCTGCTGGTCATGCCAGCAACCATGAAGTTGAGCACCAGCTGCTGGTCATGCCAGCAACCATGAAGTTGAGCACCAGCTGCTGGTCATGCCAGCAACCATGAAGTTGAGCACCAGCTCCTGGTCACGCCAGCAACCATGAAGTTGAGCACCAGCTCCTGGTCACGCCAGCAACCATGAAGTTGAGCACCAGCTCCTGGTCACGCCAGCAACCATGAAGTTGAGCACCAGCTCCTGGTCACGCCAGCAACCATGAAGTTGAGCACCAGCTCCTGGTCACGCCAGCAACCATGAAGTTGAGCACCAGCTCCTGGTCACGCCAGCAACCATGAAGTTGAGCACCAGCTCCTGGTCACGCCAGCAACCATGAAGTTGAGCACCAGCTCCTGGTCACGCCAGCAACCATGAAGTTGAGCACCAGCTCCTGGTCACGCCAGCAACCATGAAGTTGAGCACCAGCTCCTGGTCACGCCAGCAACCATGAAGTTGAGCACCAGCTCCTGGTCACGCCAGCAACCATGAAGTTGAGCACCAGCTCCTGGTCACGCCAGCAACCATGAGGTTGAGCACCAGCTGCTGGTCACGCCAGCAACCATGAAGTTGAGCACCAGCTGCTTGTCACGCCAGCAACCATGAAGTTGAGCACCAGCTGCTGGTCACGCCAGCAACCATGAAGTTGAGCACCAGCTGCTGGTCACGCCAGCAACCATGAAGTTGAGCACCAGCTGCTGGTCACGCCAGCAACCATGAAGTTGAGCACCAGCAGCTGGTCACGCCAGCAACCATGAAGTTGAGCACCAGCTGCTGGTCACGCCAGCAACCATGAAGTTGAGCACCAGCTGCTGGTCATGCCAGCAACCGTGAAGTTGAGCACCAGCTGCTGGTTATGCGAGCAACCATGAAGTTGAGCACCAGCTGCTGGTCACGCCAGCAACCATGAAGTTGAGCACCAGCTGCTGGTCATGCCAGCAACCATGAAGTTGACCACCAGCTGCTGGTCATGCCAGCAACCATGAAGTTGAGCACCAGCTGCTGGTCACGCCAGCAACCATGAAGTTGAGCACAAGCTCCTGGTCATGCCAGCAACCATGAAGTTGAGCACCAGCTGCTGGTCATGCCAGCAACCATGAAGTTGAGCACCAGCTGCTGGTCATGCCAGCAACCATGAAGTTGAGCACCAGCTCCTGGTCACGCCAGCAACCATGAAGTTGAGCACCAGCTGCTGGTCATGCCAGCAACCATGAAGTTGAGCACCAGCTCCTGGTCATGCCAGCAACCATGAAGTTGAGCACCAGCTGCTGGTCATGCAAGCAACCATGAAGTTGAGCACCAGCTGCTGGTCATGCCAGCAACCATGAAGTTGAGCACCAGCTGCTGGTCACGCCAGCAACCATGAAGTTGAGCACCAGCTGTTGGTCATGCCAGCAACCATGAAGTTGAGCACCAGCTGCTGGTCGTGCCAGCAACCATGAAGTTGAGCACCAGCTGCTGGTCACGCCAGCAACCATGAAGTTGAGCACCAGCTGCTGGTCACGCCAGCAACTATGAAGTTGAGCACCAGCTCCTGGTCATGCCAGCAACCATGAAGTTGAGCACCAGCTCCTGGTCATGCCAGCAACCATGAAGTTGAGCACCAGCTGCTGGTCATGCCAGCAACCATGAAGTTGAGCAACAGCTGCTGGTCATGCCAGCAACCATGAAGTTGAGCACCAGCTGCTGGTCACGCCAGCAACTATGAAGTTGAGCACAAGCTGCTGGTCACGCCAGCAACCATGAAGTTGAGCACCAGCTCCTGGTCACGCCAGCAACCATGAAGTTGAGCACCAGCTGCTGGTCATGCCAGCAACCATGAAGTTGAGCACCAGCTCCTGGTCATGCCAGCAACCATGAAGTTGAGCACCAGCTGCTGGTCACGCCAGCAACCATGAAGTTGAGCACAAGCTGCTGGTCATGCCAGCAACCATGACGTTGAGCACCAGCTGCTGGTCATGCCAGCAACCATGAAGTTGAGCACCAGCTGCTGGTCGTGCCAGCAACCATGAAGTTGAGCACCAGCTGCTGGTCATGCCAGCAACCATGAAGTTGAGCACCAGCTGCTGGTCATGCCAGCTACCATGAAGTTGAGCACCAGCTGCTGGTCATGCCAGCAACCATGAAGTTGAGCACCAGCTCCTGGTCATGCCAGCAACCATGAAGTTGAGCACCAGCTGCTGGTCATGCCAGCAACCATGAAGTTGAGCACCAGCTGCTGGTCATGCCAGCAACCATGAAGTTGAGCACAAGCTCCTGGTCACGCCAGCAACCATGAAGTTGAGCACAAGCTCCTGGTCACGCCAGCAACCATAAAGTTGAGCACCAGCTGCTGGTCACGCCAGCAACCATGAAGTTGAGCACAAGCTCCTGGTCATGCCAGGAACTATGAAGTTGAGCACCAGCTGCTGGTCACGCCAGCAACCATGAAGTTGAGCACCAGCTGCTGGTCATGCCAGCAACCATGAAGTTGAGCACCAGCTGCTGGTCATGCCAGCAACCATGAAGTTGAGCACCAGCTGCTGGTCATGCCAGCAACCATGAAGTTGAGCACCAGCTGCTGGTCATGCCAGCAACCATGAAGTTGAGCACCAGCTCCTGGTCACGCCAGCAACCATGAAGTTGAGCACCAGCTCCTGGTCACGCCAGCAACCATGAAGTTGAGCACCAGCTCCTGGTCACGCCAGCAACCATGAAGTTGAGCACCATCTCCTGGTCACGCCAGCAACCATGAAGTTGAGCACCAGCTCCTGGTCACGCCAGCAACCATGAAGTTGAGCACCAGCTCCTGGTCACGCCAGCAACCATGAAGTTGAGCACCAGCTCCTGGTCACGCCAGCAACCATGAAGTTGAGCACCAGCTCCTGGTCACGCCAGCAACCATGAAGTTGAGCACCAGCTCCTGATCACGCAAGCAACCATGAAGTTGAGCACCAGCTCCTGATCACGCCAGCAATCATGAAGTTGAGCACCAGCTCCTGATCACGCCCATAACCATAAAGTTGAGTACCAGGTCCTGATCACGCCAGCAACCATGAAGTTCAGCACCAGCTGCTGGTCATGCCAACAACCATGAAGTTGAGCACCAGCTGCTGGTCATGCCAACAACCATGAAGTTGAGCACCAGCTCCTGGTCATGCCAGCAACCATGAAGTTAGGCACCAGCTCCTGATCATGTCAATAACCATGAAGTTCAGCACCAGCTGCTGGTCATGCCAACAACCATGAAGTTGAGCACCAGCTCCTGGTCACGCCAGCAACCATGAAGTTGAGCACCAGCTCCTAATCAGGCAATCAACCATGAAGTTGAACACCATCTCCTGATCACACCAGCATCCAAGAAGTTGAGCACCAGCTCCTGATCACGCAAACAACAATGAAGTTGAGCACCAGCTCCTGATCACGCAAACAACCATGAAGTTGAGTACCAGCTTCTGGTCACGCCAGCAACCATGAAGTTGAGCACCAGCTCCTGATCACGCCAGCACTCAAGAAGTTGAGCACCAGCTCCTGATCACGCCAGCAACCGTGAAGTTGAGCACCAGCTCCTGATCACGCAAACAACCATGAAGTTGAGCACTAGCTCCTGATCACGCAAACAACCATGAAGTTGAGTACCAGCTTCTGGTCACGCCAGCTACCATGAAGTTGAGCACGAGCTTCGGATTACGCAAGCAACCATGAAGTTGGGCACCAGCTCCTTATCACGCCAGCACTCAAGAAGTTGAGCACCAGCTCCTGATCACGCCAGCAACCGTGAAGTTGAGCACCAGCTCCTGATCACACCAAAAATCATGAAGTTGAGCACCAGCTCGTGATCACGCTATCAACCATGAAGTTGAGCACCAGCTCCTGATCACGCCAAAAACCATGAAGTTGAGTACCAGCTTCTGGTCATGCCAACAACCATGAAGTTGAGCACCAGCTCCTGATCACACCAAAAACCATGAAGTTGAGCACCAGCTCGTGATCACGCTATCAACCATGAAGTTGAGCACCAGCTCCTGATCACGCCAAAAACCATGAAGTTGAGCACCAGCTCGTGATCACGCCATCAACCATGAAGTTGAGCACCAGCTCCTGGTCGCGCCAGCAACCATGAAGTTGAGCACGAGCTTCGGATTACGCCAGCAACGGAGAAGTTGAGCACCAGCTCCTGATCACGACATCAACCATGAAGTTGAGCACCAGCTCCTGATCACGCCATCAACCATGAAGTTGAGCACCAGCTCCTGATCACGCCAGCAACCATTAATTTATTAATGGTTTCTGGCCTCTTGACATATACACTGAGTGGTATACACCTCTCGTTATACATTCAAAGAAATATTCTTTTCGCTCAATGTACAGCATATTCATTGAGAAATACACACCCCTCAATGAATATACAGAGATACACACCCCTCAATGAATATACAGAGATACACACCACTCAATGAATATACACAGATACACACCCCTCAATGAATATACAGAGATACACACCACTCAATGAATATACAGAGATACACACCACTCAATGAATATACACAGATACACACCACTCAATGAATATACACAGATACACACCCCTCAATGAATATACACAGATACACACCACTCAATGAATATACAGAGATACACACCACTCAATGAATATACACAGATACACACCCCTCAATGAATATACACAGATACACACCACTCAATGAATATACACAGATACACACCCCTCAATGAATATACACAGATACACACCACTCTATGAATATACACAGATGCACATTCCTAAATAAATATACACAGATACACACCACTCAATGAATATACACATATGCACATTCCTAAATAAATATACACAGATACACACCACTCAATGAATATACACAGATGCACATTCCTAAATAAATATACGCAGATACACACCACTCAATGAATATACACAGATGCACATTCCTAAATAAATATACACAGATACACACCACTCAATGAATATACACAGATACACACCATTCAATGAATATACACAGAAACGCACCTCTCAATGAATATACACAGATGCACATTCCTTAATAAATATTCACAGATACACACCACTCAATGAATATACACAGATGCACACCACTCAATGAATATACACAGATACACACCACTCAATGAATATACACAGATACACACCACTTAATGAATATACACAGATACACACCACTCAATGAATATACACAGATACACACCCCTCAATGAATATACACAGATACACACCACTCAATGAATATACACAGATACACACCACTCAATGAATATACACAGATACACACACCTCAATGAATATACACAGATACACACCACTCAATGAATATACACAGATACACACCACTTAATAAATATACACAGATACACACCACTCAATGAATATACACAGATACACACCACTCAATGAATATACACAGATACACACACCTCAATGAATATACACAGATACACACCACTCAATGAATATACACAGATACACACCACTCAATGAATATACACAGATACACACACCTCATTGAATATACACAGATGCACATTCCTAAATAAATATACACAGATACACAACACTCAGTGAAAATACACAGATACACACACCTCATTGAATATACACAGATGCACATTCCTAAATAAATATACACAGATACACACCACTCAATGAATATACACAGATACACACCATTCAATGAATATACACAGATACGCACCTCTCAATGAATATACACAGATGCACATTCCTTAATAAATATTCACAGATACACACCACTCAATGAATATACACAGATACACACCACTCAATGAATATACACAGATACACACCACTTAATGAATATACACAGATACACACCACTCAATGAATATATACAGATACACACCACTCAATGAATATACACAGATACACACCCCTCAATGAATATACACAGATACACACCACTCAATGAATATACACAGATACACACCACTCAATGAATATACACAGATACACACACCTCAATGAATATACACAGATACACACCATTCAATGAATATACACAGATACACACCACTCAGTGAATATACACAGATACACACACCTCATTGAATATACACAGATGCACATTCCTAAATAAATATACACAGATACACAACACTCAGTGAAAATACACATATACACAACACTCAATGAATATACACAGATACACACCATTCACTGAATATACACAGATGCACAACACTCAATGAATATACACAGATACACACCACTCAATGAATATACACAGATACACACCACTCAATGAATATACACAGATACACACCCTTCAATGAATATACACAGATACACACCACTCAATGAATATACACAGATACACACCCTTCAATGAATATACACAGATACACACCCCTCAATTAATATACACAGATGCACACCCCTCAGTGAATATACACATACACACCCCACAATGATTATACTCCCCTAAGTCAATACACAATGACGGGTAAACGCCCCTCAATGAATATACGATGAGAGGTACCCACCCCTCATTGACAATACAGTGAGAGGCACACGTCCATGAGAAGTACAAACCCCCTTCAATGAATATACAGTGAGAGGTACAAGCTTTCCCCCCTTCATTGAATATACACCTAGAGATACACATCTCTATGCATATACATGAATATTTGTTGAGTTGGGTTGACTGTGTCCAGTTGGTGTGTGACTGCACAGCTGTGTGACTGCACAGCTGTGTGACGTCACAGCTGTGTGACGTCACAGCTGTGTTACGTCACAGCTGTGTGACGTCACAGCTGTGTGACGTCACAGCTGTGTGACGTCACAGCTACAGGCTGCAGAACAAACTTTCGTTGAGACAACTTTTCGCTCTGTCTAGAGCATTATCAAGTCAGGATAAAGCGAAAAGTTGTCGCAATAAAATCTTAATTTACAACCTGTGTTTTAGCATTCCAGATTCATTACATTATTCATCATCTTACAGTGGTGACAAAGTAAACAGAAGATCGTGTTCATTTTTACTGTCTTATACATTTTTTCTTGGTTGTTCCAATCACGGTTTGCATTTGATCTTGTTTTCGTATATTATGCTGTGACTCCGTGTACAATTAACTGCTATCGTTGTTTCCTCATGTGTGTGTGTGTATGTATACTCCCCTATTTGTGGTTGCAGGGGTCGATTCACAGCTCTTGTCCCTGCCTCTTCGCTGGTCGCAGCTAGGTTCATTCCATCCCTGCTCCAAGAGCATTATGGTACCTCTTATTTAAGCTATGTGTGGATCCTGCTTCTACTACATCATTCTCCAGATTGTTCCCCCCTAGCAACTGCATGCATTAAAAAATACTTCCTAACATACCTGTGGCTCATCTGAGTTTTCAACTTCCAGTTGTGACCCCTTGTTCCAGAGTCCCATCTCCGAAATATCCTGTCCCTATCCACCTTGTCAATTCCTCTCAGTATTATATATGTCGTTGTGGGTACTCACCTAGTGTTTGCAGGAGTCGATTCACAGCTCCTGGCCCCGCTTCACTAGTTGCTACTAGGTCACTCTCCCTCCTCCATGAGCTTTATCATACCTCTTCTTAAAGCTATGTATGGATCCTGCCTCCACTACATCACTTATCAGACCATTCCACTTCCTGACTGAAGAAATGCGTCCTAACATCCCTGTGACTCATCTGAGTCTTCAACTTCCAATTGTGACCCCTTGTTGCTGTGTCCAGTCTCTGTAACATCCTGTCTCTGGCCACTTTGTTGATTCCTCTCAGTATTTTATATGTCGTTTTCACATCCCCCTTATCTCTCCTGTCCTCCAGTGTCTTGAGGTCGATGTCCCTTAACCATTTTTCATAGGACATGCCCCTTAGCTCCGGGACTAGTTTCGCTGCAAACCTTTGCATTTTCTTTAATTTCTTTACGTGCATGGTTAGGTGTGGGTACCATGCTGGTGCTGCATACTCCAATATGTGCCTGAAGTACACAGTGTACAGGGTCCCGAACGATTTTTTACTGAAATGTTGAAATGCTATTCTTAGGTTTGCTAGGCGCCCATATGCTGCAGCTGTTATTTGGTTGATGTGCGCCTTAGGAAATGTGCTCGGTATTATAGAACCCTTTCAAAGATTTTTATGACATGGGATGTTAGTGCTATCAGTCTGTAGTTCTTTGCAATTGCTTTACTCCCACCTTTATAGAGTGGGGCAATGTCTGTTGTTATAAGAGAGAGTTGGATGACCCTTGTATCCATGCTCCCTTCCCATAGAATGCTGAAGGCACATGACAGGAGCTTCTTGCAGTTCTTGATGAACACAGAGTTCCATGAGTCTGGGCCTGGGGCAGAGTGCATGGGCATGTTATTTATTGCCTTTTCAAAGTCATGTGGTGTTAAGATAATATCA
>NC_091294.1:47586425-47638925 GCF_038502225.1 Cherax quadricarinatus | reverse complement strand
TAACCTGCCTCCTATATCATACACCTGCAACATCTGCCACATTGCCCCCCTATCCAACCTGTCACATGCCTTTTCCAAATACTTAAATGCCACAAAAACCTCTTTAGCCTTATCTAAATATTGTTCACCTATATGTTTCACTGTAAGCACTTGGTCTACACACCCCCTACCTTTCCTAAAGCCTCCTTGTTCATCTGCTATCCTACTCTCCGTCTTACAATTAATTCTTTCAATAATAACTCTACCATACACTTTACCAGGTATACTCAACAGAGTTATTCCCCTATAATTTTTGCACTCTCTTTTATCCCCTTTGCCTTTATACAAAGGAACTATGCATGCTCTCTGCCAATCCCTAGGTACCTTATCCTCTTCCATACTTTTATTAAATAATAGCACCAACCACTCCAAAACTATATCCTCACCTGCTTTTAACATTTCTATCTTCATCCCATTAATCCCGGCTGCCTTACCCCCTGTCATTCTTCCCACTGCCTCACGAACTTCCCCCACACTCACAACTGGCTCTTCCTCACTTCTACAAGATGTTATTCCTCCTTGCCCTATACACGACATCACAGCTTCCCTATCTTCACCAACATTTAACAGTTCCTCAAATATTCCCTCCATCTTCCCGATACCTTTAACTCTCCATTTAATAATTCTCCTCTAATATTTTTATCTGTCAAATCCATTTGTTCCCTAGGCTTCCTCAACTTATCAATCTCACTTCGAAGCTTTTTCTTATTTTCAACAATATTTGTTGATAACCTCTCACCCACTCTCTCATTTGCTCTCTTTTTACATTGCTTCACCACTCTCTTAACCTCTCTTTTTCTCTCCATATACTCTTCCCTCCTTGCATCACTTCTACTTTGTAAAAACCTCTCAATAGCTAACTTTTTCTCCCTAACTACTCTCTTTACATTATCATTCCACCAATCGCTCTTCTTCCCTCCCGCACCTACTTTCCTGTAACCACTGAACATTCTAACAATACATCTTCGGCCCCATTGTTTATACTCTCACTAGCCCACCTGTCCTCTAATAGTTGTTTATATATTACCATAACTGCCTCCTCTTTTAGTTTATACACTTTCACCTCTCTCTTACTTGCTGCTTCTATTTTCCCTGTATCGCATCTACCTTTTACCCTCACTCTACGCTGAGGTCAGTGGTCACCTGCGGTCATACCTGTCCTGAGCTCTGGAAATTAGAGTGGGGTATTACCAAGCACCAAGGCCTGTTGTAGTGTGTTAGAAGCTCACGTTAAAGTGTTGAAGAAGGAGGTTCATATTCGGCCCCATTGTTTATACTCTCACTAGAAGGAAGATAAGGAGGGTTAACAGAGAACATGTGAAGGTAGGAAATCGATTCTCTGTTCTCCAGGAGGAGTGCACTTCAGTGGTTAGTAAGGTTGAAGGTACCACTGATTCCACTGCTAATCAAGATAAGAATATTTTAATAGTAGGCAATTCTCAGGTAAGATATATGGACCGTGCATTTTGTAACAGAGACAGAAAGGTCAGAGAGAGGGTGTGCCTTCCTGGAGCTGGTGTTGGTAACATAGTCAGCAGGTTGGATAATATTATATCAGGTAATGGGAACAAGCCCATCCTCTGTCTTAGTGCTGGGGGTAATGACATTGGGAATGGCAGGAGACAGGAGCTGCAGGATAAGTACAGGTCAGCCATAGAAGTAGTTAGGTCTAAGGGAGGGATCCAAGTCATATGTAGCATCTTGCCTAGAAAGGGAGTGGGCAATGAATGGATGTCTAGGGCAACTGGTATAAATTGCTGGCTAGACAGGTACTGCAAGGAACTTGCAATCCCATTCATTGATAACTGGGACCTATTCTTTGGCAAACGTGATATGTATGCAAGGGATGGGGGTTCATCTCTCTGGGGATGGAGTGGCTGCATTAGCCAATTCGATTGAGAGGGAATTTGATGACTTGTCTAGGAATTTAAACTGATAGATTATAGAGGTATGGGTGCTTGTGGGAAACAATCAGGCTGCAGTATTAGGGTTAAAAACAGCAGTTATTACTGGGATACCTCAGGGATATGGTTAAAAGTCAATATTCAAAATAAAGTTGCTAATAATGGCAAATCAATTGATCAACAAACAAAGAGAGATAGCAGAGGGCAACGAGTGACTAGCTCCCTTAAAGTTTACTATACAAATAGTAATAGTCTAAGAAATAAAATAGATGAGCTAAGATTACTTGCAAGTGCAGGTAATATAGATATTATTGGTATAACAGAGATCTGGTTCAACCTGAAAGATAGAGACAGCTACCTTTCCTCGACGTCCTCATTCACAAAGTAGACAACAACCTAAGATTTCAAGTTTATCGGAAACCCACCAATAAAAATGATCTCACACACTTCTATTCCAGTCAAGATACCAAGACCAAAAGAGGCATCATCATCGGGGTTTTTCCTAAGAGCATACCGAATTTGTAGTCCTGAGTTTCTTGACGACGAATGTACTTACATTCACCAAACATTCACTGAGTTACAATTTCCTTCTTTTTTCATCAAAGACTGCAAGAAAAGAGCTCTTCAGATCATCAATTCTCCACGCATCAACACCGCTCCCAACAAAGTTATAATTCTTCCCAACAGCCAGGTTGCACTAAACGTCTCAAAAGTACTTTCACAAGCTAACACCAGAGTCGCCATCGCTTCTACCACTTCAATAAAGGATCTAACCAGGACAAAACCCAAGCACCACGAACCAGTCAATGCAGGAGTTTACACTATACCCTGTGGAGGCTGTGACAAGATCTACGTAGGTGAAACAGCAAGAAACCTCGACACCCGCCTCAATGAACACATATACGCATGTAGGAACGACAACTTAAACAACGCCTGTGTACAACACCGAAATTCCACCAATCATCTTATGAAATTCAGAGACGCCCAATTAGTAATAAAAGAAACTAATTTCCGCACACGCAAGTGCCTTGAATCAGCACTGATCGCTGTTTCGAATACAATTAAACAAAACAACGGCAGCTTCACCATCTCCGAAGTCTTAGCAAGAATCCTCCTGAAAACAGTAAACCCTGCCATCACATAGTCTCTCCTGTTATACTACACAAAGCACAGAGAGTGAACACTGAAACAAGCTGCCTCATTCCAGTTTATATTTGTCCAACCTATTTTTATGTTACCCAAGTAATAGCTTTTATATCCTTTTACTCATGTACGAATTAATTGCTCTACCATATTGTATTACTTTTGTCACTACCACTACTACTACTACTACCACTAGTGAACATCGAAATGGTACCTCACTAGTATTCAGCTCACTCTGAGCCTTTATATACCCTCTGTGTCCATGTATTGTTTGTAATGGCTTGATAAAGCTCCTGGAGAGCGAAACGTTGCCACAATAAATGTCACATTAGTTGCACTTGTGTCCTTTTACTTTACATATTGTCGGTAATTCTACCAACTTTATTACTATATATATATATATATATATATATATATATATATATATATATATATATATATATATATATATATATGTATATATATATATATATATATATATATATATATATATATATATATATATATATATATATATATATATATATATATATATATATATATATATATATATATATATATATATATATATATATATATATATATATGAAACTTTCCCTTGAAGATGAACAGTGGTTGCAAGCCTCACTTCCAGTCAGGCTTGGGAGGCTAGGAGTACGCAGATTCTCCCAGATTGCTCTACCAGCTTTCCTATCCTCTTCCATAGCATCAAACGAGTTGATAAGACAAATTCTTCCTGATAACCTCAGTGACTCAGCAGGAATACAGGACTCTAGCTACGCCAGTGCCATCACTGAATGGGAGACTCCTGCTGCTCCAACACCAAACCTTAGTGCAGCACTGGCTCACAAACAGTCAAGCTGGGATGGCCTGATCGCTGAAAAGGTGCTTGCCAACATGCTCAGGGCTGCAGCATCAGATAGGGAAACTGCCCGTCTCCAGGCTGTGAGTGCACATCACTTCGGGGACCTCCTCCACACAGTTCCCATATCAGCAATGGGAACGCGACTCGACCCTAAGACCCTCCATATTGCAGTGTCTCTGCGCCTTGCTGCCCCAATTCACACAGAATATATGTGTATTTGCAGTGAAGTGCAAGCAGACCAATATGGTCTACATGGTCTTAACTGTTCCAAAAGCAAGGGCTGGCATGCAAGACACAATAAGGTCAACGACATCATAAAGAGAACCCTTGCTACAGCTGGATGCCCAGCCGAGAGGGACCCCCGATCACTAGCAGCCAACAATTCCCAAAACCCAGCAAACCGCCCCGACGGAATCACCATCTATCCTTGGAAGAATGGCAAGCTCTTAGCATTGAACTATACCTGTGTGTCCACACTGGCTGACACCTACATCCATCACAGTGTTAGGCGACAGAGAGGAGCTGCTGACCACAGGGAGGAGTACAAGATCAGCAAGTACAGGGACATAAACCAACAGCATCAATTTGTCAGAGACCTTGGGATCATGGGGAAAAAATGCCACACGTTTCCTCAAAGAATTGGGTTCTAGACTCATCGACACAACCAGGGACCCAAAGGCAGCCACTTTTACGTTCCAGCACCTCAGCATAGCCATCCAGAGGGGAAATGCTTGCTGCATACTTGGCTCGCGTCCGGCTTCGGAGGAGCTGGAGGAAATTTATGGTCTTTAATACATTGTACCATTGCATTCATGTTTGTGTTTTTCTGCACATGTATTCTGTTTATCAATAAATGTTCACATAGAATATAAAATATATAGGGGGCGGTAGGAGAAGAAAATATTCAAACAGCTCCGGGGAGAACCCTGAGTTTTCCCTGAGGTACGTTCATTGTATTCTCTGAAGATGAGGGTCCCCATTCCAGCTATAGAGGTGGTACCTCCCTATATATATATTTATTATATATATATATATGTATATATATATATAATACATTGGACAAATAATATATTTTAAAATTCTTAATTCTTGGGAAGAATAGTTTGTTGGTGGGTTGTGTGAAGGACCTGTCTAGTTGGGCCAGCGGGCCTGCTGCAGTGTTCCCTTTCTTACGAATCGCGCGTCAGGTGTTGCTTTGTTGTGGGATGTGATAGTGAGGTGTGGGCTAGACCCTTTATATGCCTTCCTTTGATGCATTACTTTCATTTTTCCTTGACAATGTGAGTAGTCACGAAAGCGCTTGGAATTTCTATGTTCTCTCACAGTGGTTTTTTGCATATATATATATATATATATATATATATATATATATATATATATATATATATATATATATATATATATATATATATATATATATATATATATATATATATATATATGGTGTCGTGAATATCTCTTTGTTAAGGTTCCTGAAACTTAATCCTAGCTTAGCCAAATGCCTGTTTGCTGCAGAAATTAATTGGTTGATGTGCACCTCAGGCTGAATGTTCGGTATTATACTCGGTAATATTGACTCGTTCCCACTGAATATAGTTTGCAGTCTTAATCCCTCAAGCCTATACTCTCTTTCTGGTCTTCTCTGCTGTACCCCAGTTTTCTTATCATATCATATGCTGAAGATAAATACTAAAGGAACATGCCAAACCAATCCTGTAGCTGGTCAAAGCATTCTAGTAGTCTTAACTTCACATCATCTGCGAAAAGGGATTCCTCTTACTTTATCTCTCCTGAATCATGTTCGTGTATAGGGGAAAAAGTATTGGTCCAAGTATTGACCCTTGAGGAACCTCACTCATCACACTTGCCTATTCCGACACCTCTTCCCGGACAATCACTTGTTGTTTCCTTCCTATTAAATATTCCTTAATCCATAGGAGTTCATTCTCTGTTAATCCTACCTGTTCCACTAGCAGTCTATTGTGCAGTACTGTGTTAAAAGCATTTTTACAATGCAAAAATATGCAATCTGTATTTCCTCTCCCTTACTCCCTGTCTGTCTGTATATCTGCCTGCTTGTCTGCCTGCTAGGTGTCTAGGTCTCCGTGTCTCTGTCTCTGTGTCTTTGTCTCTGTGTCTCTCTCTGTGTCTTTGTCTCTGTGTCTCTGTCTCTGTGTCTTTGTCTCTGTGTCTCTGTCTCTGTGTCTTTGTCTCTGGGTCTCTGTCTCTGTGCCTTTGTCTCTGTGTCTCTGTCTCTGTGTCTTTGTCTCTGTGTCTCTGTCTCTGTGTCTTTGTCTCTGGGTCTCTGTCTCTGTGCCTTTGGCTCTGTGTCTCTGTCTCTGTCTGTCTCTGTGTCTCTCTCTCTCTCTCTCTCTCTCTCTCTCTCTCTCTCTCTCTCTCTCTCTCTCTCTCTCTCTCTCTCTCTCTCTCTCTCTCTCTCTCTCTCTCTCTCTCTCTCTCATGTCTCACCTCAGTTACCTTGTCATAGAAATAAACCAGGTTTGAAAGACAGGATTTACTCTCTCTAAAATCGTGCTGGTTGTTCTTTATGAAGGAGCTCCTCTCCAGGTGCTGCACCGCTCTCCTCCTGATCATCTACTCCATAACCTTACATAGTATGCATGTTGGTGACACTGACCTGTAACTTAATTCTACATACTCTTCCACTTTTTTTTTTAAATACAAGGACAACATCTGCTGTTTTTCAGGTCTCTGGCAGTTTCTCTATAACATTTAACTAATTGTGGATTGTTGCAAGTGGTTCACACAGCGTTTGTGGTCTCTCAGATCCCACGGAGATCTAATATCTGGTTCCACTGCCTTCGAGGTACCTCGCATGCTCACTAGTTTATTCGACTCTTTTTCCTGTTGTTTAGATTAGGACCAGTACTTGTTGGTGCAATCTCTCTCTTGGAATCTCTGGTAATTTCCCTGTTTCCTCTGAGAATCTTTTCTTCAAACCTTTGTTCGGTTCCTGGCAGACTTCTTGATCGTTTCTCGTGAGGTTTCCCCCTCCCTTCTCAAGCCCTGTCACCTGGTTCTTTACTCTCGTCTTCCTCCTGATGTGAGGGAACAGCAACTTTGGCTGAGCTTCGGCTTTCCATAATATGTCATTCCAAAATTGCCGTTCAGCCTCTCTTCTTACTCACGTATATTCGTTTCTGGTTCTTCTCTTTTCACTATTTTTCCTTCGTTCTTTGCTGTCTATATTTTGTACACGCGCTTCCACTGTTATTCTCTTTTTGTCTCTGTGCACCTCATAGTGAACCATGGGTTCACTCTGTTCTTGCCATTGATTCTTCTCTTTCTGGGTATGAATTTCTCCTTTGCCTCTGGACATTTTCCAGCTACACACTCCATCAATTCACACGTCTGTCTTTCTCTTTCCTTTTTCTACTGCTCTATATTCAGGAAGTGTCTCATGCCTGCGCAGTCTCCTCTTGTGATGCTTCCTTCCCCTTCCCACGACAAGTTTCTCTCCAAGTTCACAACCAAAAGGTATGTGAAAGTCAGTACTACGTGTGTGTGCGTGCGTGCGTGCGTGCGTGCGTGCGTGTGTATGAGCGTGTGTACTCACCTAGTTGTGGTTGCGGGGGTCGACCCGCAGGTCCTGGCCCCGCCTCTTCACCTGGCCGCTACCAGGTCGCTCTTCCCGCTCAGTGAGCGTTGTGTGTGTACTCACCTAATTGTGGTTGCAGGGGTCGAGACTCAGCTCCTGTGTGTGTGTGTGTGTGTGTGTGTGTGTGTGTGTGTGTGTGTGTACTCACCTAGTTGTACTCACCTAATTAAGGTTGCAGAAGTCGAGTCCTAGCTCCTGGCCCCGCCTCTTCCGTGGTCGTTACTAGGGCACTCTCCCTGAATCGTGAGCTTTATCATACCACTGCTTAAAGCTATGTATGGATCCTGCCTCCACTACATCGCTTCCCAAACTATTCCACTTCCTGACTACTCTGTGGCTGAAGAAATACTTCCTAACATCCCTGTGATTCATCTGTGTCTTCAACTTCCAACTGTGTCCCCTTGTTGCTGTGTCCCATCTCTGGAACATCCTGTCTTTGTCTACCTCGTCAATTCCTCTCAGTATTTTGTATGTCGTTATCATGTCCCACCTATCTCTCCTGTCCTCCACTGTCGTCAGGTTGATTTCCCTTAACCTCTCCTCGTAGGACATATCACTTAGCTCTGGGACTAGTCTTGTTGTAAACCTTTGCACTTTCTCTAGTTTCTTTAAGTGCTTGGCTAGGTGTGGGTTCCAAACTGATGCTGCATACTCCAATATGGGCCTAACGTACATGGTGTACAGGGTCCTGAACGATTCCTTATTAAGATGTCGGAATGCTGTTCTGAGATTTGCTAGGCGCCCATATGTTGCAGCAGTTATTTGGTTGATATGCGCTTCAGGAGATGTGCCTGGTGCTATACTAACCCCAAGATCTTTTTCCTTGAGTGAGGTTTGTAGTCTCTGGCCCCAAGACTGTACTCCGTCTGCGGTCTTCTTTGCCCTTCCCCAATCTTCATGACTTTGCACTTGGTGAGGTTGAACTCAAGGAGCCAATTGCTGGACCAGGTCTGCAGCCTGTCCAGATCCCTTTGTAGTTCTGCCTGGTCTTCGATCGAATGAATTCTTCTCATCAACTTCACGTCATCTGCAAACAGGGACACTTCGGAGTCTATTCCTTCCGTCATGTCGTTCACAAATACCAGAAACAGCACTGGTCCTAGGACTGACCCTTGTGGGACCCCGCTGGTCACAGGAGCCCACTCTGACACCTTGCCAAGTACCATGACTCGCTGCTGTCTTCCTGACAAGTATTCCCTGATCCATTGTAGTGCCTTCCCTGTTATCCCTGCTTGGTCCTCCAGTTTTTGCACTAATCTCTTGTGTGGAACTGTGTCAAATGCCTTCTTGCAGTTCAAGAAAATGCAATCCTTCCACCCCTCTCTCTCTCTTGTCTTACTGCTGTCACCATGTCATAGAACTCCAGTAGGTTTGTGACACAGGATTTCCCGTCCCTGAAACCATGATGGTTGCTGTTGATGAGATCATTCCTTTCTAGGTGTTCCACCACTCTTCTCCTGATAATCTTCTCCATGATTTTGCATACTATACATGTGTGTGTGTGTGTGTGTGTGTGTGTGTGTGTGTGTGTGTGTGTGTTTGTGTGTGTGTGTACTCACCTAGTTGTACTCACCTAGTTGAGGTTGCATGGGTCGAGTCCAATCTCCTGGCCCCGCCTCTTCACTGGTCGCTACTAGGTCACTCTCCCTGAGCCGTGAGCTTTATCATGCCTCTGCTTAAAGCTATGTATGGATCCTGCCTCCACTACATCGCTTCCGAAACTATTCAATTCCTGACAACTCTGTGGCTGAAGAAATACTTCCTAACATCCCTGTGATTCATCTGTGTCTTCAACTTCCAACTGTGTCCCCTTGTTGCTGTGTCACATCTCTGGAACATCCTGTCTTTGTCCACCTTGTCAATTCCTCTCAGTATTTTGTATGTCGTTATCAGGTTCCCCCTATCTCTCCTGTCTTCTAGTGACGTCAGGTTGATTTCCCGTGTGTGTGTGTGTGTGTGTGTGTGTGTGTGTGTGTGTGTGTGTGTGTGTGTGTGTGTACTCACCTAGTTGTACTCACCTAGTTGAGGTTGCGGGGGTCGAGTCCGAGCTCCTGGCCCCGCCTCTTCACTGATCGCTACTAGGTCACTCTCCCTGAGCCGTGAGCTTTATCATACCTCTGCTTAAAGCTATGTATGGATCCTGCCTCCACTACATCGCTTCCCAAACTATTCCACTTACTGACTACTCTGTGGCTGAAGAAATACTTCCTAACATCCCTGTGATTCATCTGTGTCTTCAGCTTCCAACTGTGTCCCCTTGTTACTGTGTCCAATCTCTGGAACATCCTGTCTTTGTCCACCTTGTCAATTCCTCTCAGTATTTTGTATGTCGTTATCATGTCCCCCCTATCTCTCCTGTCCTCCAGTGTCGTCAGGTTGATTTCCCTTAACCTCTCCTCGTAGGACATACCTCTTAGCTCTGGGACTAGTCTTGTTGCAAACCTTTGCACATTCTCTAGTTTCTTCACGTGCTTGGCTAGGTGTGGGTTCCAAACTGGTGCCGCATACTCCAATATGGGCCTAACATACACGGTGTACAGGGTCCTGAATGATTCCTTATTAAGATGTCGGAATGCTGTTCTGAGGTTTGCTAGGCGCCCATATGCTGCAGCAGTTATTTGGTTGATGTGCGCTTCAGGAGATGTGCCTGGTGTTATACTCACCCCAAGATCTTTTTCCTTGAGTGAGGTTTGTAGTCTCTGACCCCCTAGACTGTACTCCGTCTTCGGCCTTCTTTGCCCTTCCCCAATCTTCATGACTTTGCACTTGGTGGGATTGAACTCCAGGAGCCAATTGCTGGACCAGGTCTGCAGCCTGTCCAGATCCCTTTGTAGTTCTGCCTGGTCTTCGATCGAGTGAATTCTTCTCATCAACTTCACGTCATCTGCAAACAGGGACACCTCAGAGTCTATTCCTTCCGTCATGTCGTTCACAAATACCAGAAACAGCACTGGTCCTAGGACTGACCCCTGCGGGACCCCGCTGGTCACAGGTGCCCACTCTGACACCTCGCCACGTACCATGACTCGCTGCTGTCTTCCTGACAAGTATTCCCTGATCCATTGTAGTGCCTTCCCTGTTATCCCTGCTTGGTCCTCCAGTTTTTGCACCAATCTCTTGTGTGGAACTGTGTAAAACGCCTTCTTGCAGTCCAAGAAAATGCAATCCACCCACCCCTCTCTCTCTTGTCTTACTGCTGTCACCATGTCATAGAACTCCAGTAGGTTTGTGACACAGGATTTCCCGTCCCTGAAACCATGTTGGCTGCTGTTGATGAGATCATTCCTTTCTAGGTGTTCCACCACTCTTCTCCTGATAATCTTCTCCATGATTTTGCATACTATAAATGTCAGTGACACTGGTCTGTAGTTTAATGCTTCATGTCTGTCTCCTTTTTTAAAGATTGGGACTACATTTGCTGTCTTCCATGCCTCAGGCAATCTCCCTGTTTCGATAGATGTATTGAATATTGTTGTTAGGGGTACACATAGCGCCTCTGCTCCCTCTCTCAATACCCATGGGGAGATGTTATCTGGCCCCATTGCCTTTGAGGTATCTAGCTCACTCAGAAGCCTCTTCACTTCTTCCTCGGTTGTGTGCACTGTGTCCAGCTCTTGGTGGTGTGCCCCACCTCTCCGTCTTTCTGGAGTCCCTTCTGTCTCCTCTGTGAACACTTCTTTGAATCTCTTGTTGAGTTCTTCACATACTTCACGGTCATTTCTTGTTGTCTCTCCTCCTTCCTTCCTTAGCCTGTGTGTGTGTGTGTGTGTGTAAATGTGTGTTCTCACCTATTTGTACTCACCTATTTGTGGTTGCAGGGGTCGAGTCACAGCTCCTGGCCCCGCCTCTTCGCTGATTGTTACTAGGTCCTCTCTCTCCCTGCCCCATGAGCTCTGTCATACCTCGCCTTAAAACTATGTATGGTTCCCGCCTCCACTACGTCACTTTCTAGGCTATTCCACGGCCTGACTACTCTATGACTGAAGAAATACTTCCTAACATCCCTTTGATTCATCTGAGTCTTCAACTTCCAGTTGTGACCTCTTGTGTCTGTGTCCCTTCTCTGGAACATCCCGTCTTTGTTTACCTTGTCTATTCCGCGCAGTATTTTATATGTCGTTGTCATGTCTTCCCTGACCCTCCTGTCCTCCAGTGTCGTCAGGCCGATTTCCCTCAACCTTTCTTCGTAGGACAATCCCCGGAGCTCTGGGACTAGTCTTGTTGCAAACCTTTGCACTTTCTCTAATTTCTTGACGTGCTTGACTAGGTGTGGATTCCAAACTGGTGCTGCATACTCCAGTATGGGCCTGACGTAAATGGTATACAGAGTCTTAAACGAATCGTTACTGAGGTATCGGAACGCTATCCGTAGGTTTGCCAGGCGCCCGTATGCTGCAGCAGTTATCTGATTGATGTGCGCCTCAGGAGATATGCTCGGTGTTATACTCACCCCCAGATCTTTTTCCTTGAGTAAGGTTTGCAGTCTTTGGCCATCTAAACTATATTGTGTCTGCGGTCTTCTTTGCCCTTCCCCAGTCTTCATGACTTTGCATTTGGCAGGGTTAAATTCAAGGAGCCAGTTGCTGGACCAGGCTTGTAGCCTGTCCAGGTCTCTTTGTAGTCCTGCCTGATCCTCATCCGATTTGATTCTTCTCATTAACTTCGCATCATCTGCAAACAAGGACACTTCTGAGTCTATCCCTTCCGTTATGTCGTTCACATATACCAAGAACAGCACAGGTCCTAGGACTGACCCCTGTGGAACCCCGCTTGTCACAGGCGCCCACTCTGACACCTCGTCGCGTACCATGACTCGTTGTTGCCTCCCTGTCAGGTATTCTCTGATCCATTGCAGTGCCTTTCCTGTTATGTGTGCCTGATCCTCTAGCTTTTGCAGTAACCTCTTGTGAGGAACTGTGTCGAAGGCCTTCTTGCAGTCCAAAAATATGCAGTCGATCCACCCCTCTCTCTCTTGTCTTAGTTCTGTCACCTTGTCATAAAACTCTAGTAGGTTTGTAACACAGGATTTTCCTTCCCTGAAACCGTGCTGGTTGTCAATTATACACTTGTTTCTTTCCAGGTGCCCCACCACTCTGCTCCTGATAATCTTCTCCATGACCTTGCATACTATACACGTTAGTAATACAGGTCTGTAGTTTAGTGCCTCATGTCTGTCTCCCTTTTTAAAAATTGGGACTACATTTGCCATTTTCCATACCTCAGGGAGTTGCCCAGTTTCAAATGATGTGTTGAAGATCTTTGTTAATGGCTCACACAATATCTCTGCTCCCTCTTTAAGGACCCATGGAGAGATGTTGTCTGGTCCCACCGCCTTTGAGGTGTCAAGTTCGCATTGCATCTTCTTCACCTCCTCCTTGGTTATATGTACCTCATCCAGCACTTGCTGGTGTGCCCCCCTGTTCTGATTTCCTGGAGTCCTACTGGTTTCCACTGTAAATACCTCTTTAAATCTTGTGTTGAGCTGCTGACATACCTCTTGGTCGTTTCTTGTGAATTCCCCATCACCCTTCCTCAGTCTGATTACCTGGTCCTTGACTGTTGTTTTCCTCCTGATGTGGCTGTACATCAGCTTCGGGTCAGTCTTTACTTTTGATGCTATGTCATTTTCATATTGTCTCTGAGCCTCCCTTCTTATCTGTGCATATTCGTTCCTGGCTCTTCGGCTGATTTCTTTATTTTCCTGAGTTCTCTGTCTTCTGTACCTTTTCCATTCTCTAGTACACCTAGTTTTGCCTCCCTACACCTCTGGGTGAACCAAGGACTCGTTCTATTCTTCCCATTATTTCTGTTTCCCTTGGGAACAAACCTCTCCTCTGCCTCCTTGCATTTTGTTGCTACATAGTCCATCATTTCTTGTACTGGTTTTCCTGTCAGTTCCCTCTCCCACTGAATGTCTTGAAGGAAGTTCCTCATGCCTGAGTAGTTCCCCCTTTTGTAGTTTGGTTTTTCCCAGCCTATTCCTGCTACTCTCTCCACTTGGAGCTCAACTATGTAGTCGAAGCACAGAACCACATGATCACTAGCTCCCAGGGGCCTTTCATACATGATACCCTCGATGTCCGAACTACTCATGGTGAATACAAGTTCCAACCTTGCTGGTTTATCCTCTCCTCTCTCTCTGGTAGTGTCTCTAACATGTTGATGCATGAGGTTTTCCAGTACCACATCCATCATCTTGGCTCTCCATGTTTCGGGACCCCCATGGGGCTCCAGGTTTTCCCAGTCAATCTCCTTGTGATTGAAATCACCCATAACTAGTAACTTTGCTCCCCCCATGTGTGCTCTCCTGGCCACCTTGGTTAGTGTGTCGATCATTGCTCTGTTGCTCTCATCGTATTCTTCTCTTGGCCTCCTGCAGTTCTGTGGTGGGTTGTACATTACTGCAATTATCACCTTATGTCCCTCAGACTGGATTGTTCCTACTAAGTAGTCCCTTTCGCCCGTGCCATCCATTCCTTCCATTTTCTCAAAACCCCACTGGTTTTTAATGAGCAATGCAACCCCTCCTCCCCCTCTCCTCCCTCTGTCTTTCCTGAGGATTTGGTATCCGGATGGAAAGATTGAATCTGTTATTATTCTGGTGAGTTTTGTTTCTGTGAGTGCTATTATGTCTGGGGATGTCTCTTTGATTCTTTCGTGCCACTCCTCATACTTGTTTGTTATTCCATCTGCATTTGTATACCACACCTTCAACTTCTTTTCTAAGACTGTGGTCTGGGAGGTATATTGGGGTTGGGGAAGTGGAAGACCTGGTAAGGAACTATGGGTTGTTGCTGTGGGGGTGGAGTTTGTAATGTAGTGGGTGGGGGCATTGGATGTGGCATGGGTGTTTTGATTTAGAGTGTTTGGTTGCACTGGGGTTGACCTGGTTGGGAGGCTTCTATAGGAAGTTGTGAGGGAGGCTGTATTTGATCTTCTTCCTGGGTCTGGGATCTCCTGTCTGTCTTCTCCACCCCCTCTCTTTCCTCCTTTCGCCTTTGTACCATCTCTCTCAGTTTCTGCCTTTCTTCTTGTGTTCTGTCGCGGTCAAGATACACCTTCCTGTGTGTGTGTGTGTGTGTGTGTGTGTGTGTGTGTGTGTGTGTGTGTGTGTGTGTGTGTGTGTGTGTGTGTGTGTGTTTGTGAGTGTGTGTTGTTGTGTATGCGTTTCGTTGTGTTTGTGTGTGTGTACTCACCTAATTGTGGCTGCAGGGGTCGAGACTCAGCTCCTGGTTCTGCCTCTTCACTGACCGCTACTGGGTCTTCCCTCTCCCTGCTCCATGAGCTTTATCATACCTCGTCTTAAAACTACGTGTGGTTCCTGCCTCCACTACATCGCTTGCCAGACTATTCCACTTTCTAACAACTCTGTGGCTGAAGAAATACTTCCTAACATCTCTTTGACTCATCTGAGTCTTCAGCTTCCAAATGCGACCCCTTGTTTCTGTGTCCGATCTCTGCAACATCCTGTTTCTGTACACCTTGTCTATTCCACCCAGTGTTTTGTATAACGTTATGATGTCATGTCTCCCCTGACCCTTCTGTCCTCCAGTGCCGTCAGGCCGATTTCCCTTAACCTCTCTTCGTAGGACATTCCCTTTAGCTCTGGATTTAGCATTCTTGAAAACCTTTGCACCTTCTCTAATTTCTTGACGTGTCTGACCAGATGTGGGTTCCAAACTAGTGCTGCGTACTCCAGTATGGGCTTGGCGTACACATTGTATAAAGTCTTGAACGATTCCTACCGGAACGCTATTCTCAGGTTTGCCAGGCGCCTATATGCCGCAGCAGTTATCTGGTTGATGTGTACTTCTCGCGACGTACTGGGCAATATACTCACCCCTAGATCTTTCTCCTTGAGTGAGGTTTGCAGACTTTGGCCACCTAGACTATATTCTGTCTGGTCTTCTTTACCCTTATCCGATCTTCATGACTTTGGCGGGGTTAAATTCTAGGAGCCAGTTGCTGGACCACGCATCCAGTCTGTCCAGGTCTCTTTGTAGACCTGTCTGGTCTGCATCTGATTTAATTCTCCTCATTAACTTCACATCATCAGCAAACAGGGACACTTCTGAGTGTATCCCTATCGTCATGTCGTTCACATATAACAAGAATAGCACTGGTCCCAGGACTGACCCCTGTGGGACCCCGCTCGTCACAGGCGCCCACTGTGATACCTCATCATGGACCATGGCTCGTTGTTGCCTCCCTGTTAGGTATTCTCTGATCTATTGCAGTGCCCTTCCTGTTATATGTTCCTGATCTTCTAGCTTCTGTACTAATCTCTTGTGAGGAACTGTGTCGAAGGCCTTCCTGCAGTCGAAGAAAATGTAATCAACTCATCCCGACCTCTCATTTGTTACTTCAGTTACTTTGTCATAAAATTCTCGTAGGTTTGTGACACAGGACTTGCCTTCCATGAATCCATGCTGGCTGTCGTTTATAACCTTGTTCCACTCCAGGTGCTCTACCACTCTCCTCCTGATAATCTTTTCCATGACTCTGCATGCTATACACATCAGTGACACTGGCCTATACTTTAATGATTCATTTCTGTCTCCTTTCTTAAAGATGGGGACTGCATTTGCCATCTTCCATACCTCAGATAGTTGCCCAGTTTCAAGGGATGGGTTGCAGATTGTGGTTAGCGGCACACACAGTGTCTCTGCTCCCTCTCTAAGGTCCCACAGAGAGATGTTGTCTGGTCCAATCTCCTTTGAGGTATCAAGGTCACTTAGGAGCTTCTTCACCTCCTCTTCAGTTGTGTGTATTTCATCCAACACTTGTTGGCATATGCCTTGTTGGTGTACCCCTCTGTTTTGTCTTCCCAGTGTCTGTTCAGCCTCCACTGCAAATACTTCCTGAAATCTCATGTTGAGCTCCTCACTTCTTGGTCATTTCTTGTGAGCTCCCCACCTTCTTTCCTCAGCCTGATTACCTGGTCCTTGACTGTTGTCTTCCTCCTGATGTGGCTGTAAAACAGTTTTGGGTCAGAATTCACTTTCGATGTCGTTTTCGTACTGCCGCTGGGCTTCCCTCCTCATCTGTTCATACTCGTTTCTGGCTCGTCGACTAAACTCTATTTTCCTGAGTCCTTTGCCTTCTGTACTTTTTCCATTCTCTAGCATACTTAGTTTTGCCTCCCTAACCTATCTGCAAACCAAGGGCTCGTTCTGTTCTTCCCATTATTTCTGTTACCCTTGGGAGCAAACCTTTCCTCTGCCTCCTTGCATTTTGTTGTTATGTAGTCTATCATTTCGTTTACTGACTTTCCTACCAACTCTCTTTCCCACTGAAGTCCTGCAGGAAGGTCCTCATTCTTGTCTAGTCCCCCCTTTTATATTTTGACTTTTCCCTTTCTACTCCTGTTACGCTCTCCATTTGTAGCTCTACGATGTATTCAAAGCTCAGAACCACGTGGTCACTAGCTTCAAGAGGCCTTTCATATGTGATGTCCTCACTGTCTGAGCTACTCAGGGTGAACATAAGGTCCAGTCTTGCTGGGTCATTCTTCCCTCTCTCTCTGGTAGTGTCCCTAACATGTTGGTGCATAAGGTTTCCCAGTGCCAAATCCATCATCTTGGCTCTCCATGTTTTGGAACCCCCATGTGGCTCCAGGTTTTCCCAATCAATGTCCCTGTGGTTGAAGTTTCCCATAACCAGTAACTTTGCTCCACTCAAGTGAGCTCTTCTTGCCACCTCAACTAGTGTGTCCACCATTGCTCTGTTGCACTCAACATATTCCTCTCTTGGCCTTCTGCAGTTCTGTAGTGGGTTATACATCACTGCAATGACTACCTTGTGTTCCCCTGACTGAACTGTACCTGTGTAATCAATTTATCCAATATCGTCCATTCCTTCCATTTCTTGATAACCCCACCGGTTTTTAATTAGCAGTGCAACCTCTCCTCCCCCTCTGCTCCTTCCATCCTTCCTCAGGATCTGATATCCGGGTGGGATGATTGCATCTGTTATTGTTCCAGTAAGTTTTGTTTCTGTGACTGCTATGATGTCTGGGGGCACCTCCTTCATTCTTTCATGCCACGCCTCACATTTATTCGTTATGACAATAATAAACAATAATAACAACAACAATAACAATAATAAAATATTAATAAATAAAAATAAAATAATAAATAGTAAAAACTACTACTACTAATAACATAATAAAAATTATCAGTTTTCATTTTCATTATTATTATTATTATTTATTATTATTATTATTATTATTATTATTATTATTATTATTATTATTATTATTATTATTATTATTATTATTATTATTATTATTATTACTACTACTACTACTTTTGCTAATGTAAGGGTTATGAATGAATATGTAGGTGCCATTTCAGTTGAGGATGACCTTCTGACACCTAAGAAAACGGGCCTTTATTAGAGAACGAAGGATGGAGCCCACAGCTCGTCTTTCATTTATTGACTCCTACGGATTTATCGCATTACATTAATTGATAATGTTAATCGACTCCTCGAAATTTACTTATGTAGAAATCTCAGATGATGGTGTGGATTTATCTCGGAAGTTCAACCAGGAGTTCCAGCAGCTGCAAATCAACCACTCAGAGTAACATGAAGACCCATTCAAAAATGGTTGCGTTACCAGCAAATCCACTCAAACGCAGTTACACCAAGTAAAACACAGTTACTCTAGCAGCAGACCATGTAAATCACGGTTACCCTAGCAGCAGACCATGTAAATCACGGTTACCCTAGCAGCAGACCATGTAAATCACGGTTACCCTAGCAGCAGACCATGTAAATCACGGTTACCCTAGCAGCAGACCATGTAAATCACGGTTACCCTAGCAGCAGACCATGTAAATCACGGTTACCCTAGCAGCAGACCATGTAAATCACGGTTACCCTAGCAGCAGACCATGTAAATCACGGTTACCCTAGCAGCAGACCATGTAAATCACAGTTACCCTAGCAGCAGACCATGTAAATCACGGTTACCCTAGCAGCAGACCATGTAAATCACGGTTACTCTAGCAACAGACCAGGTAAATCACAGTTATCCTAGCAGCAGACCATGTAAATCACGGTTACCCTAGCAGCAGACCATGTAAATCAGTTACCCTAGCAGCAGACCATGTAAATCACGGTTACCCTAGCAGCAGACCATGTAAATCACGGTTACCCTAGCAACAGACCATGTAAATCACGGTTACCCTAGCAACAGACCATGTAAATCACGGTTACCCTAGCAACAGACCATGTAAATCACGGTTACCCTAGCAGCAGACCATGTAAATCACGGTTACCCTAGCAGCAGACCATGTAAATCACGGTTACCCTAGCAACAGACCATGTAAATCACGGTTACCCTAGCAACAGACCATGTAAATCACGGTTACCCTAGCAGCAGACCATGTAAATCACGGTTACCCTAGCAGCAGACCATGTAAATCACGGTTACCCTGGCAACAGACCATGTAAATCACGGTTATCCTAGCAACAGACCATGTAAATCACGGTTACCCTAGCAGCAGACCATGTAAATCACGGTTACCCTAGCAGCAGACCATGTAAATCACGGTTACCCTAGCAACAGACCAGGTAAATCACGGTTACCCTAGCAGCAGACCATGTAAATCACGGTTACCCTAGCAACAGACCAGGTAAATCACGGTTACCCTAGCAGCAGACCATGTAAATCACGGTTACCCTAGCAACAGACCAGGTAAATCACGGTTACCCTAGCAGCAGACCATGTAAATCACGGTTACCCTAGCAGCAGACCATGTAAATCACGGTTACCCTAGCAGCAGACCATGTAAATCACGGTTACCTTAGCAACAGACCAGGTAAATCACGGTTACCCTAGCAGCAGACCATGTAAATCACGGTTACCCTAGCAGCAGACCATGTAAATCACGGTTACCCTAGCAGCAGACCATATAAATCACGGTTACCCTAGCAGCAGACCATGTAAATCGCAGTTACCCTAGCAGCAGACCATGTAAATTACAGTTACCCTAGCAGCAGACCATGTAAATCACAGTTACTCTAGCAGCAGACCATGTAAATCACGGTTACCCTAGCAGCAGACCATATAAATCACGGTTACCCTAGCAGCAGACCATATAAATCACAGTTACCCTAGCAGCAGACCATATAAATCACAGTTACCCTAGCAGCAGACCATGTAAATTACAGTTACCCTAGCAGCAGACCATGTAAATCACAGTTACTCTAGCAGCAGACCATGTAAATCAGAGTTACCCTAGCAGCAGACCATGTAAATCACAGTTACCCTAGCAGCAGACTTGCAAATCAGTTACCCTAACAGCAGACCATGTAAATCACGGTTACCCTAACAGCAGACCATGTAAATCACAGTTACCCTAGCAGCAGACCATGTAAATCACAGTTACCCTAGCAGCAGACTTGCAAATCAGTTACCCTAACAGCAGACCATGTAAATTACAGTTACCCTAACAGCAGACCATGTAAATCACAGTTACCCTAGCAGCAGACCATGTAAATCACAGTTACCCTAGCAGCAGACCATGTAAATCACAGTTACCCTAGCAGCAGACTTGCAAATCAGTTACCCTAACAGCAGACCATGTAAATCACGGTTACTCTAACAGCAGACCATGTAAATCACGGTTACCCTAACAGCAGACCATGTAAATCACAGTTACCCTAGCAGCAGACCAAGTAAATCACAGTTACCCTAGCAGCAGACAATGTAAATCACAGTTACCCTAGCAGCAGACCATGTAAAATACAGTTACCCTAACAGCAGACCATGTAAATCACAGTTACCCTAGCAGCAGACAATGTAAATCACAATTACCCTAGCAGCAGACCTTGTAAAATACAGTTACCCTAGCAGCAGACCATGTAAATTACAGTTACTCTAGCAGCAGACCATGTGAATCACAGTTACCCTAGCAGCAGACCATGTAAATTACAGTTACTCTAGCAGCAGACCATGTAAATCACAGTTACCCTAACAGCAGACCATGTAAATCACAGTTACCCTAGCAGCAGACCATGTAAATTACAGTTACTCTAGCAGCAGACCATGTAAATCACAGTTACTCTAGCAGCAGACCATGTAAATCACAGTTACTCTAGCAGCAGACCATGTAAATCACAGTTACTCTAGCAGCAGACCTTGTAAAACACAGTTACACTAGCAGAATACCAACTCAAACACAGTTACACATGCAGCAGAACCACTGAAACAGTTTTTCTAGCAACAACCCAACTGAAACACAGTTACATTAGCAGCAGAATCAACGAAACACGGTTATATTACTAATAGACAAAATAAAACTCAGCTACACTACCAGCAGACCAATTGAAACAATTTTACTAGCAGCAGAACCACTGAAACACAGTTACGCTAACAGCAGATCAACTAAACACAGTTATACATGTAGCAGACCCATTCAACTCAATTACATTAGTAACAGATTCGCTAGACACAGTTACACAAGCAGCAAACTCGCTCAAATATACTAGCAGCAGGCTCGCTGAAATATACTTATACTAGGAACAGACCTATTGAAAAGCAATTATACAGGCTGTAGGCCCGCCGAAATACACGTATACTAGCAGCAGACTTGCTGAAATATCCTAGAAGCAGACTTGCTGAAAAGCTATTATACAGGCTGCAGGCACGCTGAATTGCACTCATACTAGCAGCAGACTTGTCGAAATGCACTTACAGTAACCGAGACTCGCTCAAAAACACTTCTACTAACAGGCAGTCGCTCAGTTACACTAATACTAACAAAGACGCTCAAACACACATATACTTACGCAGACCAGCTCAGAGGCTCATGCATTCGCATAGACTCGGTCAAACACACTTTTACTAACAGAGACTCGCTCAATTACTCTTATACTAACAGAGACCAGCTCAAAGACACATTCATTCGCAGACTCGCTCGGACACACTTTTACTAGTAGCAGACTCACTCAGACACTCTTATATTGACAGGAAACTCGCTCAGACACACTTATCCATACAGCAGACTCCCTCAGGCACAGTGGTAACATTAAAACGATAACCCTTTGGAAGCTGGTCATCATTCAACAACTGAGCCACAATCTGGAAAGGAAACACTGGGCAACGTTTCTGTTCCTATGCTCTTAAAGTTGTATGAAGTTTCCATCTGAAATTGCTGGCTAGCTCTAAATTGTGGCAGTCACTACATTCATAGTTCTTTCATTTTTCAAGTTCCACCGCTCGATAGCAATCTGAGGTTCTCTCAAAATTCTCGCTTCTGAAAGGAAAGTTAAATCGACGTTTGGGTCGTTCATTGTCAAGTCAGATGTGATATCGTAACGCTCCCGAGTGGACCAAAACGTCGAATTAGCTTCTTTTTGTTTTTGTAAATATGGGTACTTCCTAATTTGATGTTATTGTTACTTGTGTTCTTCAATTTGAAGTTTTGTGTTATTAGGAGAAATTCTCAAGATAATATAGAAATAATGTCTTGTGCTAGTGGCAAGAAGGAAGCAAAACTGTAAGGATACCATTCAAAGACTTACCTAATAATCCCTCTCTTCTATACGTAGTTGGATCAGAAATTGGCTCTCAACCCCATCAGGTACAGTTAAGCTTATAGCAGCCCAGAAGTAGAAGCTGAACCCCGTCAAACAGCTGAACTAATCTTCCATCAAACAGCTAAGTAGCATGTCTGAGGGGTGGAACTCTGCTTTCTCTCCTTCTCTGACATATTTTACTCAGTACTCGACCACATTCGACGTAAGGGTAAAAATTAATCGGTCGTGGCATGGAAGGCAAAGCTCTCGCTTCACACACCGAGTGTCCGCGGTTCAATTCGCGGCCGGGTGGGTGGAAACATTAGGCTTGTTTCCTCACACCTGCTGTCTTCGTTCACCCAACAAGTAAGTAGGTACCTGGATGTTAGCCGACAAGTGTGGGTTGCATCCTGAGGGAGAAGATTGAAGGACACCAATGGAAATAAGACACAGTCCTCGACGACGCACTGACTCTCTTGGCTTGTTCTGGGTGGCTAACCGTCTGGGTTATAAATCCCGATAAAAAATCTTATTTATCTTATCTTACCTTAACTGACCCTGGCTAGAGCCTACGTGACGTTATGTACACAGCAATAGGGAAAAACACATCATGATGCACAAAATAGTCAGGTGAAAGGATAGGGCTGATAGCAAATACTGTTTAAGAGACTTGGAAAGGGAGTTTAGTAAACAGATGAGAACTTGGGGAATAGGTTGTTTGAGATGCATGGAGAGGGAGCCAGGGAAAGAGATAACATGGATAGGTGTTACACAGACCAGACTGTGTTCTTTCCCCTTCCACAGTAAGATATAGTCTGTTGAGTCTCTTCCTTATTTTTTGATGGCGTCTAGGATAGTTGCTGGGCTAATTGGGTTTAATTAAAGTCTATTGGCACACGAGGGCCATTAAGGGAGCATGTCACCTGTTCACTACCACTCTGGGGCCCAAACTGACTTTCCCACGGCCCCAGTAGCCTTCACAATAAAATTTGTACTCATCTCCCTCAGAGTCATATAGTCTATGAACTGAGTCATAAAAAAACTACAAATTAGTATACAGAAAGGACTGGGGGACTGAACTATGGTCCTGGTATTGGCAAGTCCGGGGTTATTTAGCTATAGATAAATATCCCGCACATAGAAGAGAGGAGCTTACAACAACGTTTCGGTCCGACTTGGATCATTTGTGTATCGTTCCAGTCACGGTATTGTGCCTTTTTTTTTTGTTGTTATTTAACTCCGTAGCTCAGCGGCAAAGCGCTGGAGCTGCCACCACACTACACTACAAAGACCACAGTCCAATATCCCTGTGGATGTTTCTGTTTATTCCTTTACAGACGTTTCAAATTTAAAACGAGTTTATAAACTATATGTCTATGAAGAGGTGAGGTGAGGATAGATTCACAAATAACCCGCACATAAAAGAGAGAAGCTTACGACGACGTTTCGGTCCGACTTGGACCATTGACAAAGTCACATTAATCAGAAGTGGAGCAGGACGGCTAGTGTGACTTTGTCAATGGTCCAAGTTGGACCGAAACGTCGTCGTAAGCTTCTCTCTTTTATGTGAGGGTTATTTGTGTATCGTTCCAGTCACGGTATTGTGCCTTTTTTTGTTATTTGAGGATAGATTTACTGTGAAGGTTGCTGGAGCTGTGGGAAAGAGTCAGTTTGGGTCACAGATGTTGCTGGTGACAGAAACTTGAATATATTCTGATTCCGAATCTTTCCTAATTAGAAGCTCTAGCTCAGCGGCTAAATGCTTGGCCTGCCAATACCAGAACTACGGTTCAGTCCTCCCGCCCATCTTTCTGTTTATTCCTTTACAGTCATTTATTATAACAAAATCGAGTGTATATATTAGCATACCTTGCTAATAAGGCGCATCGCTTTAGAGCACTTCACTAAAACAGCGTTTCTCAATTACATTCATGTTTATTATTGTCGGCAGTGACTTGCACATCAGCTGACCAGCGTCATTTTGTTACCCGCGTTCAATCTATTTATAGCATTTCTGCACTTTGAGTCTCGGTGTCACGTTGCTTGAACGACAACGAAGGTTTTAGAACACTACGTTGTCTTCCTTGATGCAGTAGTGGCAAGCTTAAGGAGGAGTGACGTCAATTTTGAAAGAAGTTCTACAGAGGGTAAAATATATTCAAACGGTAAAGCATTCTACAGAAAAATCCTTCGTGAAAGAAAGCATCAAAGAGGAAAACTTCATTGCTATCCTATGTTAAGAAAGTGCCACAGCCACCTCACCCTTTAACGGCAAATAGCCCTACCATTCAACAGCCATCAACGTCAAGTCAAGACTCTCCACCGACAAAGAGAATGAGATTTGTTGAAGGCTCAGATGAAGCTCCACTATCCCCATCAGCCTTCCTTCCATAATTGCTTCTTCTAAAATATTCATTAATCAGTCACCATAAGCAAAGGACGAAAATATTTTAAGTTAGCAATACAGCACTGTAGCATTTTGTTATTTTATTATTTTTACTCTTACATCTTTTATTAATGCCTAGAGCTATTGTGCGCTTAAAAAATAAGAATAAAAATGTTTTTAGGCTTTTTTTATGCAATGACAAGTGAAAGAAAAGACTGTGATTCGTTTTAAGGCGATATTCCCTTTCGGCTGTGGTCTGAAACCTCACCCGCTGTATTAGCGAGGTATGCCTGTGTAGGAAAAATGCATTTGGGATGTGCTACAGGGACTAACAGGACAGTGTCTGACGTGCAGTAGATGACGTGTGTTGCAGAGACCAGCAGGACAGTGTCTGACATGCAGAAGATGACGTGTGTTACAGGGACCAGGAGAACAGTGTCTGACGTGCAGTAGATGACGTGTCACTTCGTTAATCAACAGTTGTAAGTCACGGTATCATCAACACACAACAATACGGATGCTCTTCCATGACCCACAAATAGTTTTCATATTTATATTTTTTTAGCTTTTACCCAGGCATGTATAATATTTTATTAGCTTTTTGGCGGGAAATAATGTGTATATATAATCAACCATTCAGTTAACGTATTAATTATGCACGAAGTGATCTCTCCACGCGCTATCTCACACACAGGACATAATACACCAAGTGGTGTATGTCTCTCTGTGTATATATGCCTGAACTTTACTTTATTCCCAGTTTTAAGAATTAACATGTTCTTGACGAAACAGGTTACAAGAAGCCTTAATGACCATCGTGTGGTCGATATGCTTTAAACTATTAAAATATTAACCAACATTCCTCCATCGTTTCCATAGGGAGTACCAGCAGTAACTTTAGTTAGTAACCTGTGCTATTTTTGTATTATTAGCTTTCTGGCATGGTATTTACGTCTCGCTATTAATAAGTTCCTTCATTATACTGCCTCTGCTTAGTGAAATTTAAATCATTGATCAATTTTATGTGATTACATATGAGGCCACAGTAAACAGTCTTGCAATGTTAATCATATAACAGCAGGGTAAGGTTCCTTGACAGGAAAAAAGGAGTTATGAGAAACAGACAAAGACTAACAGCACAGCTGAGATGCGGCTGACGACAAAACAGTGACACACATCATTGATCTGTGACACTGCTCTGATGTCAGTACGCTGAGGTCAGTGGTCACCTGCAGTCATAGCTGCCTAAGCTCTTGAGAGTTAGCGTGGGCTGTTACCAAGGACTATGGCTACCAAGGGCCATGGTAGTGTCTTAGAATCTCAGCTTCAAGTGTTGAAGGAGATTCTACTTCTTCAGAAGGAAAGTACGAGGCTGAAGCTTTGCATAGATGAGTTTGGAAGCGAGTGTGAGAAGGATTTAGCTGGTAAGGAGGAAATGGTCACCAGCAGTGATAGTGGCAGCCGCTTTAAGTGGCAAGTGGTTCACAGTTCAGGAAGAAGGAAGATGAAGAGAGTTAATAGACAAGATGGGAAGGTAGGAAATCGATTCTCTGTTCTCCAAGACGAGTGTACTTCAGTGGTTAGTGAGGTTGAAGGTACCACTGATTCCCCTGCTAATCAAGGTAAGAATATTGTAATAGTAGGCGATTATCAGGTAAGATATATGGACTGTGCATTTTGTAACAGAAACAGAAATGTCAGACAGAGAGTGTGCCTTCCTGGAGCTGGTCTTGGCGACATAGTCAGCAGGTTGGATAATATTATGGCAGGTAATGGGAACAAGCCCATTATCTGTCTTAGTGCTGGGGGTAATGACATTGGGAAGGGCAGGAGAAAGGAGCTGCTGGATAAGTACAGGTCAGCCATAGAAGCAGTTAGGTCTAAGGGAGGGATCCCAATCTTATGTAGCATCTTGCCTAGAAAGGGAGTGGGCAATGAATGGATGTCTAGGGCAATTGGTATAAATTGCTGGCTAGACAGGTACTGCAAGGAACTTGCAATCCCATTCATTGATAACTGGGACGTATTCTTTGACAAACATGATATGTATGCAAGGGATGGGGTTCATCTCTCTGGGGATGGAGTGTTTGCATTATCCAACTCAATTGAGAGGGTAATTGATGACTTGTCTAGGAGTTTAAACTGATAGATTATAGAGATATGGGTGTTTGTGGGAAACAATCAGGCTGCAGCATTAGGGTTAAAAACAGCAGTTATTACCGGGATACCTAAAGGATATGTTTAAAAGACAATATTCAAAATAAAGTTGCTAGTAATGGCAAATCAATTGATCAACAAACAAACAAAGATAATAGAGGGCAACGAGTGACTAGCTCCCTTAAGGTTTACTATACAAATAGTAGGAGTCTAAGAAATAAGATAGATGAGCTAAGATTACTTGCAAGTGTAGATAATACAGATATTATTGGTATAACAGAGACCTGGTTCAACCTGAAAGATAGAGAAATGCCTTCTGAATGCAACATACAGGGTTATAAACTATTCCACACTGATAGGGTCAACAAGATGGCGGTGTAAGTCAGAGAAAATTTAAATTGTTGTCTTAGACATGATATAAGATTAGAAACATCGAACACAGAATCTGTTTGACTACAGTTTCTCGAGGTACGTGACAAATTAATTTTGGGTCTAGTGACTTTCTTGATACGGTTCAGGATTGCTTTTTAGAACAGGTTGTGACAGAAATAACTAGAGGAAGCAATCTACTTGACTTGGTTCTTGCCAACAAAGATTCACTAATTAATAATCTTGAGGTTAATGATGAGCTCGGGGAAAGTGATCACAAACCACTTAATTTCAAGATATCATGGAATTACCCAGTGAACTGCAATCAAATCCCTGTCCCAGATTTTCGCTCGGCCGACTTCATGGGACTGAAAAATTACCTGGGTGGGCTACATTGGGATGTCCTGACTATGGGTCAGGTAGGTGATCTTGGTTGCCAATATGCTGAGACAACTTTTGTTCCGAGTAGGGAAATTTAGATCTTACAAAAATGATCCCAAATGGATGAACAATAGTTTAAAACATCTCATTGGTCAAAAGAGATGCATATAAAGGCGTATCAAAAGAGGGGATGGGCAGTTAAGAAATCAATATATTTAATTAAAGAGAGAAATAAAGAAAGAAATAAAAAAAGCAAAAAAGATTATGAGGCTAAGGTCGCAAGGGATTCAAAGACTAACCCAAAAGGGTTCTTTCAGGTATACAGAAGTAAGATTAGGGACAAGATTGGGCCACTTAAGAGTAACTCTGGTCAGATCACTGACAGTGATAAGAATATGTGTGAAATTCTAAATACCTACTTCCTCTCAGTTTTCACCCAGGAAAATACTAGCGATATTCCTGAAATAATAGATTATGTAGAACAGGACGATAATAAACTATGTATGATTGCGGTAACTAGTGACATGGTCCTCAGACAAATAGAGAAACTAAAGCCTAACAAATCCCCAGACCCTGATGAACTGTTTGCAAGGGTGTTAAAGGAATGTAAAGAGGAACTTAGCATACCTTTGGCTAATCTTTTTAACATATCACTACAAACTGGTATAGTGCCTGATAAGTGGAAAATGGCATATGTAATACCTATTTGCAAGGCAGGTGAAGGACCTTGGCTTCGAACTATAGACCAATAAGCCTTACCTCCATAGTGGGAAAATTTATGGAATCAATAATTGCCGAAGCAATTCGTAGCCATCTTGATAGGCACAGATTGATTAATGAATCTCAACACGGTTTTACAAAGGGGCGTTCCTGTCTTACAAATTTACTAACTTTTTTCACTAAGGTGTTTGAGGAGGTAGATCATGGTAATGAATATGATATTGTGTATATGGACTTCAGTAAGGCTTTCGATAGAGTTCCACACCAGAGGCTACTAAGGTAACTTAAGGCACACGGAATAGGAGGAGAATTTTTTTCCTGGATAGAGGGATGGCTGACAAATAGGCAGCAGAGAGTTTGCATCAATGGGGAGAAATCAGAATGGGGGCACGTCACAAGCGGTGTTCCTCAGGGGTCAGTGTTGGGCCCGTTGCTGTTCACAATTTACATAAACGACGTAGATGAGGGAATAAATAGCGACATAAGCAAATTTGCAGATGACACCAAAATAGGCCGTCCAATTCATTCTAATGAGGACACTAGAGCACTCCAGAATGATTTGAATAGACTGACGCAATTGTCGGAGAAGTGGCAGATGCAGTTTAATATTGACAAATGCAAAGTTCTAGATGTTGGACAGTTAAATAACCATGCCACATATAAATTAAATAACGTAGATCTTAACACTACTGATTGCGAAAAGGATTTAGGAGTTCTGGTTAGCAGTAATCTAAAACCAAGACAACAGTGCATTAGTGTTCGCAATAAAGCTAACAAAATTCTTGGCTTTATATCTAGAAGTATAAATAAAAGAAGTGCTCAGGTTGTTCTTCAACTTTATATATCCTTGGTTAGGCCTCATTTAGACTATGCTGATCAGTTCTGGTCGCCGTATTACAGAATGTATATAACTGCTCTGGAAAACGTACAGAGGAGGATGACAAAGATGATCCCATGTAGCAGAAATCTTCCATATGAGGATAGACTGAGGGCCCCGAATCTGTACTCACTCGAAAGGCGTAGAATTAGGGAAGATATGATCGAGGTGTATAAATGGAAAACAGGAATAAATAAAGGGGATGTAAATAGCGTGCTGAAAATTTCCAGCCATGACATGACTCGCAGCAATGGTTTCAAGTTGGAAAAATTCAGATTCAGGAAGGATATAGGAAAGCACTGGTTTGGTAATCGAGTCGTGGATGAGTGGAACAAACTATTGAGTACAGTTATTCAGGCTAAAACATTGTGTAGTTTTAAAAATATGTTAGATAAATACATGAGTGGGTGTGGGTGTGTGTGAGTTGGACCTGATTAGCTTGTGCTGTTGGGTCTGGTGCCGTGCTCCATCCTTGAGTGGAGGTGACCAGACTGGGTGGGTGATTGGGCTAAACGTGGGGGGGGGGGGTCATTGGGCTAATCCGGGGGCGACATGGACCTGCTCCGCATGGGTCAGTAGGCCTGTTGCAGTGTTCCTTCTTTCTTATGTTCTTATGTTCTTATATATACATACATACATACATACATACACACGCACATACACACACACACACACACATATATATATATATATATATATATATATATATATATATATATATATATATATATATATATATATATATATATATATATATATATATATGGAAGTACCACCTCTATAGCTGGAATGGGGACCCTCATCCTCAGAGAAGACAATAAACGTACCTCAGAGAAAACTCAAGGTTCTCCCCGGAGCTGTTTGAATATTTTCTTCTCCTACCATATATATGTTTTATTCTATGTGAACATTTATTAATAAACAAAATACATTTACAGAAAAAAACATAAACATGAGTACAATGGCACAATGTATCAAAGATGATGAATTTCCTCCAGCTCCTCCGACAGCCAAGTATATATATATATTTATATATACCTCCACTGGAGGCAGTGGAGATGTAATGTCTGAGGGCAATGTGTAGTGTGAATATAATGCAGAGAATTCGTGGTTTGGAAGTTAGGAGGAGGTGTGGGATTACAAAAACTGTTGTCCAGTGGGCTGAGGAAGGGTTGTTGAGGTGGTTCGGACATGTAGAGAGAATGGAGCGAAACAGAATGACTTCAAGAGTGTATCAGTCTGTAGTGGAAGGAAGGCTGGGTAGGGGTCGGCCTAGAAAGGTTGGAAGGAGGGGGTAAAGGAGGTTTTGTGTGCGAGGGGGTTGGACTTAAAGCAGGCATGCGTGAGCGTGTTTGATAGGAGTGAATGGAGACAAATGGTTTTAAATACTTGACGTGCTGTTGGAGTGTGAAGGGATTCAGGGAAACCGGCAGGCCGGACTTGAGTCCTGAAGATGGGAAGTACAGTGCCTGCACTCTGAAGGAGGGGTGTTAATGTTGCAGTTTAAAAACTGTAGTGTAAAGCACCCTTCTGGCAAGACAGTGATGGAGTGAATGACGGTGAAAGTTTTTCTTTTTCGGGCCACCCTGCCTTGGTGGGAATCGGCCAGTGTGATAATATATATATATATATATATATATATATATATATATATATATATATATATATATATATATATATATATATATATATATATATATATATATGTATATATATATATATATATATATATATATATATATATATATATATATATATATATATATATATATATATATATATATATATATATGCAATAAGATCACAATAAACAGGTGATTTTAAAATATGCAAAACAACCAATATGAAAGAGTAATGAAATTCCAAGCGCTTTCGTGACTACTCACATTGTCAAGGAACTATGAAAGTAATACATCAAAGGAAGGCAATTAAAGGGCTCAGACCACACCTCACAGTCAACTCCCACAACAAAGAAACACCTGACTCGCGGCAATACCGGACTCATAAGAAAAGAGGAACACTGTAGTAGGTCTGCTGGTCCAACTAGACAGGTCCTCACGACAACCAACTAACAAAATATTCTACCCAAGAAATAAGGTTTATTATTTGTAAAAGGTATTATTAAACTAACCAAACTTTATTAATTATAAATGAGTCTAATTCATATAAACCTAAGGAAATATTCATATTATTTTCAAAACTGCTTTTTATGAAACAAGATTCAATTACATTTCTGTCAACCATGGACTTGCTTGATACTACTTTCTCAACTTTTTGAAAATCAATTGGATGGTTAAAATCTCTCACATGAATAAATAGAGCATTGGAATCTTGTCCAGTTCTAATGCTATATTTATGTTGTTTTAATCTAAGTTCGAGATTTTTACCGGTTTGACCGTAATAAACTTTATCGGAAATTTTACAAGGAATCTTACAGACACATCCGTCAGCATTTTGGGGGGAATTCTTTATCAATAGTTTTTTTTACTGTATCAAGATTTTTCAATAGAACTCTAATATTAAAAGTCTTAAGAAGAGAAGGCATATCAACCAAGTTTTCATGGTAAGGGAGAACCAACATAGTTTTAGTTGAATAAGGTTGGTTGTCCCTTTTTGGGATGTAAAACGTATTTCTAGCAATTTTAAATGATATATCAATTACATTTCTCTGGTATTTCAGATTAATGGCTATTTCATAAATTTTTAATATTTCTTCATCTATGAACTCAGGACTACAAATTCGTAAAGCTCTCAAAAACATTGATGAGAAAACAGACAGTTTGACTCTATCTTGATGGGAAGAATAATAGTGTACATAGGAACAGTTATTTGTAGGTTTTCTGTAAATTTTAAATTTGAATTCATTATTACTCTGGGAATGGGAAATCCTCTTTCACCTGTTCTTAGTAATCTATGCATAGAATTTTTTGAAACAAGATTGCTTAACACAATCCTCCCTAATAGAGCAAAATGGTTCAGATATGTCGATGATATTTTATGTCTTATGCCCAAGAATGTAGATATACACCATTTCCTTGGCAAATTAAATAGCTTAGCCCATTCTATAAACTTTTTTGTTGAGTTTGAGGAAAATAACTCATTGCCTTTTCTAGATGTTTTAATTATTAAGAGTAATAATGATTTCAAATTTAAAATTTACAGAAAACCTACAAATAACTGTTCCTATGTACACTATTATTCTTCCCATCAAGATAAAGTTAAACTGTCTGTTTTCTCATCAATGTTTTTGAGAGCTTTACGAATTTGTAGTCCAGAGTTCATAGATGAAGAAATATCCAAAATTTATGAAATAGCCAGTGATCTGAAATACCCGAGAAATGTGATTGGTAAATCATTTAAAATTGCTAGAAATACTACTCTTTCATAGTGGTTGTTTTGCATATATACATATATATATATATATATATATATATATATATATATATATATATATATATATATATATATATATATATATATATATATATATATATATACATATATATACATATATATATATATATATATATATATATATATACATATATTTATGTATATATATATATATATATATATATATATATATATATATATATATATATATATATATATATATATATATATATATATATATATATATATATATATAAAATATAGGGAGGTACCACCTCTACGGCTGGAATGGGGGCCCTCATCCTCAGAGAAAACAATAAACGTACCTCAGGGAAAACTCAAGGTTGTTCCCAGAGCTGTTTGAATATTTTCTTCTCCTACCACCCCCTATATATTTTATATTCTATGTGAACATTTATTGACAAACAGAATACATGTGCAGAAAAACACAAACATGAATACAATGGTACAATGTATTAAAGATCATGAATTACATCCAGCTCCTTCGAAGCCGGAAGCAAACCAAGTATGCAGCAAGCATTTCTCCTCTGGATGGCTACGCTGAGGCGCTGGAACATAAAAGTGGCTGCCCTTGGATCCCGGGTGGTGTCGATGAGTCTGGAACCCAATTCTTTGAGGAAACGTGTGGCATTTTTTCCCCATGATCCCAAGGTCGCTAATCGCACTGGGACAAATTGATACTGTTGGCTTATGTCCCTGTACTTGCTGATCTTGTACTCCTCCCTGTGGTCAGCAGCTCCTCCCTGTCGCCCTACACTGTGATGGATGTAGGTGTCAGCCAGTGTGGACACATAGGTATAGTCCCATGCTAAGAGCTTGCCATTCTTCCAAGGATAGATGGTGATCCCGTCGGGGCGGTTTGCTGGGTTGAGGGTATTTTTGGTTGCTAGTGATCGGGGCTCCCTCTCTGCTGGGCACCCAGCTGTATCAAGGGCTCTCTTTATGAATGTCGTTGACCTTATTGTGTCTTGCATGTCAGCCCTTGGTTTTGGAACAGTTAAGACCATGTAGATCGTATTGGTGTGCTTGCGCGTCACTGCAAATACACATATATTCTGTATGAATTGGGGCAGCAAGGCGCAAAGCCACTGCAATACGGAGGGTCTTAGGGTCGAGTTGCGTTCCCATTGCCGATATGGGAACTGTTTGGAGGAAGTCACCAGAGTGATGTGTGCTCACAGCCTGGAAACGGGCAGTCTCCCTACCTGATGTTGCAGCCATGAGCATGTTGGCAAGCACCTTTTCAGCGATCGGGCCATCTCAGCTTGACTGTTTGTGAGCCAGTGCTGCATTAGGGTTTGGTGCTGGAGTAGCAAGAGTCTCCATATATACATATATATATATATATATATATATATATATATATATATATATATATATATATATATATATATATATATATATATATATATATATATATATATATATATATATATATATATATATATATATATATATATATATATATATATATATATATATATATATATATATTATTATATATATATATATTATTGAAACCACGAACGAGGCCAAGAACTCGAACCCATGATGTTTTGGCTAGCCTCATGGTGAGCAAAATTCACATGACGCTCTAACCCACAGAACCACAGGATTTGGTGGCCCTGTGGGTTAGAGCGTCATGTGTGTTTGTGTGTATGTGTGTGTGTGTGTGTGTGTGTGTGTGTGTGTGTGTGTGTGTGTGTGTGTGTGTGTGTGTGTGTGTGTGTGTGTGTGTATGTCTGTGTGTGTGTGTGTGTGTGTGTGTGTGTGTGTGTGTGTGTATGTGTGTATGTGTGTGTGTGTGTGTGTGTGTGTGTGCGTGTGTGTGTGTGTATGTCGTGCCGAATAGGTAAAACTGGTCAATTAGCAAGAGCTCATTTAAAATTATGTCCTTTCTATAATTTTCTCTTATACGTTCAAAGATTTTTTTCATTTATGTTAAGGTAAAAATTAATAATTTTGCACCAAAAGAACCTTAGAAAACTTAACTAACAAAAGTTTACAAGCAACAGTTTCTTTCATGCAAGCAACGAGACATGATGATGAACCTACAAATCATACTGTGGATAACAAAACTTCAACTCAGCATAAAATTAATATACCTACTCCCGCTAAGCCACTGAATGGGAAATCCCATAAAGGCATTTATCAAGATGTAAATACAACCGACAGTAAAAGGACTGTCACACATTAACATACTCCAAAATGTTTACTTTGTGATGGGTCATATTGGGCACAGTACTGTAGTCAATACACAACAATGGAGGCACAGAAACAATGTGCTCAACAGCTGAAACAGTTCACTAAATGTTTTGATCACAACGGAGGTAAGTGCTCATTGAAGGAAGGTTTTAAATGCAAGCATTATGCCCAAGCACTTATGCTGAACAACAGCCGACTTCCCCAGAAACAGGAAGTCAACAAATAGCAGCATTAAACGTGAGAGATAAGTCTAAATCGGCTGCTCTCCCAATAGCTCGAATTGAGTTATGTAATAAATTACACATAACCAATGTGGTAACATTATTTGATCAAGGGTCACGAAGGTCATTCATAAGAAAAACAGTGTTACATAAACTGAATAAACAACCCCATGCCAAAATACAGTTAGATATAGCTGGATTTTTTCCAAAGTTCTGGTAAACAGACATATGACCTAGCCAAATTCACTGTTGGTCTGGAAACAGGAAAAAGGCAGTGGAAGCTGTGGTAGTAGATGATTTGCCTATGTCTGTGCAGATCCATGGATTAAAAGAAACAGTTGCAGCACTAAAGGTAGCCAAGGTCAAGTTTGCCTGCCCTGACATACAGACGGACATAGTCCAATTAATTTAATCACTGGAAGTGATTATTTTCACTCACTGTTTTGTGCAAAATATAGTAAGTAAACATTATGTTCACTTTCTGAAAACAGCAGGAGGCCACATGATCTGTGATAGTAGAGACAGAGCAGCACATTACCAGAGGAAGTTCTCAGTAGGAAGATATAATATCAAACATAAACCATTGATGGATCCTCCAAACGTTCTGTTCCTCCATTACACATCAAACTAGGGCTAATGAAACAGTTTGTTACAGCTCTTGACAAAGAGTCTGCAGCCTTCAAGACTTCTTCCCCAAGCTATCAGAGGCAAAAGTGAAGGCTGACATCTTCACTGGACCACAAGTCAAGAAAATCATGGAGTGCACAGAATTTACAAAGAAGCTCACAGAGAAGAAAATGGAAGCCTGCTGTAGTACAGGGCTTTCTGTGCAACAACAAGGCTGACAATTAAGTGGAACTTGTTGAGACCTTGGTAAAAAGTTATGATCAGATGGGCTGTAGGATGTTCCTTAAGGTCTATATCATTGATGCTCCTCTTGGCAATTTCAAGGAGAATATGGGAGCATACACAGAGGAGTAAGGGAAGCGCTTCCACCAAGATATAATGGACTTTGAACACAGATATCAGGGATCTTATAATGAAAACATGATGGGAGACTACATTTGGGGGCTTAAACGGGAAAGTGATTTGTTGAACGCTCGTAAATCTAGAAAAACTGCTCATTTTTAACTTTGTAAATATGTTTCAGAAAGTTTAAAATAAAAATTGTGTAAATTTTATATTACTTATGTAAATTTGATTTATTTTATTAAATGTTTTTGTTTTACATTCAAAACTAGCAAAAATATTAATATTTAGCCATCTTTATGTCTAAAATTCGTCCTGTAAGCCACAAAAGCAAAGTTTAAAAGGAATAATGGGTATTTTGTATAGTTTTACAATAAAAAAAGTTGGAAAATAACACTTACTTGCCAGGAGCAAAAATTGTGTTACATAGTGCAATCTGTTTAAATACAGCTGACACCCCAGAAATAGTCATTGATGGATCTAAATACTCATCTTTGTCTTCAGATTCATTAAAGGGGTACAACTTAATTATTATTTCCCTGAACCCATTAAATATTGGGTAAAACAAATACAAAAAGATGTCTTCTCTACAGAGAACATATTTCTGGAAACACAGTATAAACTTAAAATAATTAATTCTTTAGAACTTTATCTCGACTCAGAAAAGATTATAAGATGTCGAGGATGAATTCATAACTCTTCACTACCTAAAGAAGCAATACATACAATATTGATCCCCAAAAATCATTGGCTAACAAACCTGATTGCTAAAAATGCCCACAGTAATGTGTTACATGGTGGAGCAGCTGACACACTTTGTCACATACGACAATCCTACTGGATACCTCAAGGTCAACAAAATGTGAAAAAATAAGGGACTGCATTACTTGTCGTCACTACGATATACGAGAATGTCATTACCCCGGACCACCTCCATATCCTGCTGAGCGAGTACGTCATGTCACTCCATTTGAGGTGATAGGTGTAGATTACACTGGACCTGTTCACCTGTGCTACGACTAGAGCAGTACATCTAGAAGTAGCTACTGACATATCGGCTGAAACCTTTATCAAACTATTCAGAAGGTTTGCAGCCAGAAGGGCATGTCCCAGACTGCAACGAATTTTGTTGCTGGTGCTGCTTAAATAAGCAAGATCTTTGATCAACCAGAGGTACAACAGATGCTGAATCAACACAGTTGTCGTTGGAGACACATTCCTCATAAGGCTCAATGGCAAAGCGGATTTTATGAAGAATGATCGGCTTCATGAAACGTTGTTTAAGGAAAACATCATTCACAAATAACCCGCACATAGAAGATAGGAGCTTACGACGACGTTTCGGTTCGACTTGGACCCTTCACAAAGTCAAAGTCGGACCGAAACGTCGTCGTAAGCTTCTGTCTTCTATGTGCGGGTTATTTGTGTATTGTTCCAGTCACGGTATTGTGCCTCTTTTTGTTATTTAAGACTCTTCATATCGTCAACGAATCGACTTAAAAGAATTTCGAACAGGCGTAACTTATGTTACCGATGATCTGGACAATTTAGAAGTGTTAAGTCCATCTAATTAACTCCATGGCAGAAGGCTCGAACCTGTTCCTCCCTTGAATGATAAAGAAATCATAGAGGATCCTACTTATTTCGAACTTGAGCAACTCAGACGTAAATTCAAACACCTTAATAAAATGACTGAGCATTGGGAGAAAATATGGTGAGAGGATTATCTCACCTCACTGAAAGAACACTTCTATGGAGCTAGTGTTCCTGAAAATCATACGTCCTTAAGACCTGGTGACATAGTGATTATTGACAATGATGGTCCAAGGTCTCAATGGTCTCTTGGAAAAATTGCTACCATGCATCCTGACGCACATGGAACCATGAGGACTAAGGTGTAGTGAATAAGCGGACAATAAACTAGTGCCGTTAGAATTACACAGTGTTGAAAACAAACTTAGTGATTCTCCAGAAACCCCACAGATTAAGGCTGTTACGAAAAGACAATCAGCAGTGGTGGTGAGCAAGAATATCAAATTAATATTAAGAGATGAATAGTTCACCTGCAGGGAACTTTCGCCCGCTTGCCAGTGGGGAGAAAATTCTCCAGAAAGGGGATATCAGCCCTATCAGCCCTCTCAGCCCCATTCAGCTCCCTGTGGGACTTCAGGGGCTCAGACTTCCCAGAAGAGGGGGTGAAAGCCTCTCTTGCTTCCGCATGATCTATTTAATTGGCTCCTTATGCAATACCAGCATGTACCAGATCATAGTCACACCACCTCTCCTTGCACATTCTTGCACCATAGTGTTCGTTGCAATACAAGGGACAGTGATACTAGATTATGACTCTCTTTCCCTTAGCAGGAAAATTACATAAAAATCCTGCACCACTTTATCTACATTGTGGGACATGATGAACTGTCGTCTATATCTAGATAACAAGAAATTGACCATTTTGTATTGACTACTGTGACGGCGTTATGCAAGGAGGGAAATCACGCTGAAGTCAACAATTAGGTCCCGCCTTAGGGTGAAGTGCGCAGCAGGAGCTCTTTTAGCTTCAGGAGACGGACGTGAAGAGTGTCTCACGCGGGCATTGCCCCTGAACAAAGGAACAATAGCGTTCAGTGCATTCGTGACTCTTGTGCATTTGACAATCTCAGAAATTCGCGGTAGAACTGTTACAGTGAAGTGCAACCGGTCTTTCTGTTGTGAAATTACAGTGTAATGTAAGTGCGAGTGTTGCAAATTTCCGACTGAGTGGAGGACACTGTAACAGTTCGAAAGACACTTCTGCTTCTATCAAGTCACCGATATTTGTCGTAAGTGGTGCTGTCAACACCATAGCTCACGTTACAAGAGCAAGGTAAGTCTCAATCTCTCTTGAAGAACCTAGAAACTGCAGTTTTGTGTAGACACAAGGGGATTGAGGCTGTCCTAAACACGGCAGTGAGGTGTTGGCCATTGAGCCCAAAAAAGTGAGTATACTCAGCATTTCAAGTCCAGTGTGAAATGCTGAAATGATAAGCTCCCTTGGGGCAACTACTTACTCATCACTTATTCATCAACAGCTACGGTCTTGGGAATATAAGATTCCCATCGGAAAGCTACCCCAAGTGCAGCTGCGGGGAGGCTGAATCGGCACTGAAGCTAAGTATCTCGCATTCATGTCTGTAACATAGACTTAGCTGGTAAATATTCCCCCTATACATATACATACACACACACACACACACACACATATATATATATATATATATATATATATATATATATATATATATATATATATATATATATATATATATATATATATATATATATATATATTGTTCATAACTGAATGTGGCAAGAATAGGATTTCTCTCTAATTTCATACAGAAATTGATAGTTTTGCTATATGTTAATTTTGCATTTTATATTATAACTATGTTAGTCATACAGGTGTTGAACACGTGACTGACGAAGCACGAGTGTGTGTTCACCTGCTAGAATTATTGTTATTATTCACTTCACAGAGGGGCGTCTTGATGCTGGTGAAGGGCTCTTGATCCGTGGTATTGGAACTATCCTCTTTTTCCTAGGATCAGACCAGATCTCATAATATATCATGAGTGCTGTATGACCACAAAAGATTTAGCGCTTCGCAATGAAAATAAAAATAATAATAATAATAATAATAATAATAATAATAATAATAATAATAATAATAATAATAATAATAGAGACTAGGTTTAATTAAATGTTAAGTACTATGTAGATGGCTACAGTGTTCGCAGCGAGTCTGGGACCTGAGACACAAGGGAACCATCAAACAACAAGTGGCAACTGTGGATGATGAATTCATCGTGAATCTTGATCTGGCCAGAAAAAGGAAGCCAACGAGAATGTGAAGAGGCGAGCTCAAAAGCTCAAAGCTCAAAACTCAGCAAAATCAACGAGTGGATCAAAACTATGTAGGTGATCAAAACTAGGTGATTAGAAGTAGGTGAATAATCACTAGCCAGGTGATCACAAGATGACAACAAGTGGATTACAATAACAGGATTTTATGCAGGTCTCTCACATGCACATAAACACACACACACACACACACACACACACACACACACACACACACACACACACACACACACACACACACACACACACACACACACACACACACACACACACACACACACACACACACACACATAGAGTAGTCAGTAAGTGGAATAGTTTGGGAAGCGATGTAGTGGAGGCAGGATCCATACATAACTTTAAGCAGAGGTATGATAAAGCTCACGGCTCAGGGAGAGTGACCTAGTAGCGATCAGTGAAGAGGCGGGGCCAGGAGCTCGGACTCGACCCCCGCAACCTCAACTAGGTGAGTACAACTAGGTGAGTACACACACACACACACACACTCCCCCCCCCCCCGTCATCACCCCCCCCCCTATGGTTCCCCGCCAGGTCTCCCGTTCTCCCAGCTCCAACGTTTTCCCCAGACCACAATGTTAGAAAAGAAGCTGAATGAGGATGGAATAACAAATAAACGTGAGTGGCATGAAAAAATGAAGGAGACGCCCCCAGACAACATAGCAATCACAGAAACGAAACTCACAGGGATGTTAACAGACGCAATCTTGTAGACAGCCTGTACTGTCAGAGCACACAGCCTAGCCGTCTGCTCTGACTAGTTCATATTTCGCGGCATTCAGTGCTGCCCTCTGTAGGCCTACCTAGGTCAGTGGGAAGCACAGCCCACCCTCTCTCACTCCTAGGCCGACCGACTTGATAGACACAAGTGCTCCCCCTCCACGGACTGGCTTGCGGTCACTCCCTCACACTGCCCGTTGTGTACTCACTCCTACCCAATTAAAGCCAAACTAGTCCACGGCCGTATCATTGCTACCTACGCTACCTTCATCAGCACTAAACCGCTGTTCAGCAGCAAGAACAGTAATAACCCAGATATAAAATCCTGAGGAAAGATAGAGAGAGCAGAGGGAAAGGAGGAGTTGCACTGTACATTAAAAAACGAAGGGATTTGAGGAAATGGAAGGAATGGGCGAAATGGGCGAAACTACATAGTAGGTACAATTCAGTCTGGGGGAAATAAGATAGTCATTGCAGTGATGTACAACCCACCAAAAGACTGCAAGAGGACAAGAGAAGAATATGAAGAGAACAACAGAGCAATGGTGGACACAATAGCTGAGGTGGCCAGAAGAGCTCATACGGGTAGACCAAAGCTACTAGTTATAGGTGATTTCAATCAAAAGGAGATTGACTGGGAGAACATGGAGCCACACAGGGTCCCAAAATATGGAGAGCCAATATGATGGATGTGCTATTGGTAAACCTCATGCACTAACATGTTAGGGACACTACCAGAGAGAGAGGTGGCGATGAACCAGCAAGATTGGACCTCGTATTCAACCTGAGTAGCGCAGACATCGAGTACGTCACATATGAAAATCCCCTTGGAACTAGTGATTACATGGGTCTGAGCTTAGAATACGTAGTAAAGTAACAAGTGGAGAGGGTAACAGGAGTAGGACGAGAAAAGTCGGAATACAAAAGGGGGGACTAAACAGGCATGAGGAACTTCCTGCAGGAAGTTTAGTAGGAAAGAGAATTGGTAGAAAAATCAGTAAAGGAAATGATGGACTACGTGACAAGAAAATGCAAGGAGGCAGAGGAGATGTTTGTTTCCAAGGGCAACAGAAATAATGGAAAGACCAGAGAAAAGAAAAACTGCAGAAAACAAAGAATGCAGGATAATAAAGAGATTAGTCAAATAGCCAGAAACGAGTATGCACAGATAACAGTATGACAATGACATAGCATCGAAAGTCAAGTCTGACCAGAAGCTGTTGTATAGATATATCACGAGGAAGACAATAATCATGTACCAGGTAATCAGGTTAAGGAAGGAAGGAAGGAGGGGAGCTCACAAGAAACTACCAAGAAGTATGTGAGGAGCTCAATATGAGATTTAAGGAAGTATTTACAGTGGAGACAAAAAGGAGTCCAAGTAGTCAGAATAGGGGGGTACACCAACAAGGGATATACCAAAAAGTGCTGGATGAAATACACACAACAAATGAGGAGGTGACAAAGCTGCTAAGTGAAAGTGATACCTCAAAGGCGGTGGGAACGGAAAACATCTCTTTGTGGGCCCTTAGAGAGGGAGCAGGGATGCTGTATGTGTCACCATCAACAATTTTAACACATACATTGAAACCGAGCAACTACCTGAGGTATGGAAGACAGCAAATGTAGTCCCCTTCTCAAGAAAAGAGACAGACACGAGGCACTAAACTAAAGACCAGTGTCACTGACGTGTATAGTATGCAAAGTCATGGAGATGATTATCAGGAAGAGAGTGGTGGAACACCTAGAATGGAACAAGCTCATAAATGACAACCAGCACGGATTCAGGGAAGGAAAATCCTGTGTCACAAACCTACTGAAGTTTTATGACAAGGTAATGGAAGTAAGACACGACGGAGAGGGTTGGGTAGATTGCATTTTCCTGGACTGCAAGGCCTTCGACACAGTTCCTCAAAAGAGATTATTGCAAAAGCTAGAGGATCAAGCACACATAACAGGAAGGATCAGAAAATACCTGACAGGGAGGCAACAACGAGTCATGGTACACGACGAGGTGTCAGAGTGGGCGCCTGTGGCGAGTGGGTTTCCAAGGATCAGACCTAGGACCAGTGCTATTTTTGGTATATTGAATGACATAACGGTAAGGATAGACACGGAAATGTCCCTGTTTCCAAATGATGTGAAGTTAATGAGGAGAATTAAATTTGATGAGGATCAGGCTGGACTGCAAAGAGATCTGGACAAGCTGGAAGCCTGGTCCAACAACTGGCTACTCGAATTTAACTCCGCCAAATGCAAAGTCATGAAGAATGGGGAAGGACAAAGAAGACCATAGACAGAATATAATCTAGTTGGCGAAAGACTAGAAACCTTACTCAAGGAAAAGGATCTTGGGGTGAGTATAATACTGTACACATCTCTTGAGTCGCACATCAACAAAAGAACTGCTGCAGCATATGGGCGCCTGGCAAACCTGAGAATAGCGTTCCGATAACTCAGTAAGGAATCGTTCAAGACTGTACACAGTGTACGTCAGGCCCTAACTGGAGTACGCAGCACAAGTTTGGAATCCACACCTGGTCAAGCACGTCAAGAAATTAGAGAAAGTGCAAAGGTTTACAACAAGACTTGTCCCAGAGCTAAGGGAAATGTCCTACGAAGAATGGGTAAGAGAAATGTGCCTGACGATACTGGAGGATAGGAGGGTTAGGGAAGACATGATAAAGATATACAAAATACTGCGAGGAATTGACAAGATGGGCAGAGACATAAATACAATAAGGCACCTCAATTACTGGGAACGGTTGAAGTCCCTAGATTTGTATTCCCTGGAACGCAAGCAAGTTTTCGTGTGCAAGTTTGGTACTAATCCCTAGAGGGATTAGTACCAAACTTGCACACGAAAATCACTCCCTGTGAAAGCAGAAGACTCGGCAGGAGATGCAACATTCCCCCAATGAAAAGCAGGAGCCCCACGAGTACACCGAGAGACAACGCAGTAAGTGTCAGGGGCCCAAGACTGTTCAATTGCCTCCCAGCATACAAAAGGGGGATTACCAATAGACCTCTGGCTGTCTTCAAAGAGGCACTGGACAGGCACCTAAAGTCAGTTCCTGACCAGGTGTAGTTCGTTCGTCAGTTTGCGTGAGGCCATCAGTAACAACCTGGTTGATCAAACCATAATCCACCACGAAGCCTGGTCTCAGACCAAGCCGGGGAGGCGCTGACCTCCGAAACCTTCTCCAGGTATACTCCAGGTATGTTCCAGAGATGGGACGCAGAAACAAGGGGTGGTAATTGGAAGATGAAGACTGAGATGAGTGATAAGGATGTTAGGAAGCACTTCTGTAGTCATAAAGTTGTCTGGAAGACGAACAGCCTAGAAAGTGACGTAGTAGAAGCAAGAACCATACATAGTTTTAAGACGAGGTTTGATAAAGCTTATGGAGCAGGGAGAGAAAGGACCTAGTAGTGATCAGTGAAGAGGCGGGGCAAGAAGCTATGACTCTACCCCTGCAACAACAAATAGGTGAATACAAATAGGTGAGTATACACACACACACACACACACACACACACACACACACACACACACACACACAAACACACACACACACACACAAACACACACACACACACACACACACACACACACACACAAACACACACACACACACACACACACACACACACACACACACACACTCTCCCCTCTCCTACTCTCCCCTCTCCTACTCTTCCCTTCACTCTCTCTCCCCCTCTACCTTTCCCTTCTCTCTTCTCTCACAAAAAAAAAAAAAAAAAATGGTGGGGACTCGCAGGAACCAAGGATCAGATGAGAATGGTTCTGGTAGGGAGGAGTGGATGGAGGAGCAGTGGAAAAGGATGGAACAAGAGTGGGAGAGAAAATTAGGAGAGCTTTCTGAAAAAATGGAGAAAGAGCTCTCTGTGAAATTGGAAAAGAGGTTGGAGAAGGAGACAAAGAATTGGGAGGCACAAGTCGAAACTGCAGTAGCCAAGATAAGGGTCCTAGAAGTTGAGATAAATAGGCTGAAGCGAGTTACAGGGGCAGTGACCAGAGAAGACACAGCATATGAAGCTGCGAGGCCGAACAGGAAGGAAGGAATTATGAATTATGCTAAGGTCATATCAGTCTGCCAAGGAGGACCAAGGAGTGAAAGAGAAGATCAGCTGGTTGCAGATGGAGAGGGTGATAGGTCGAATGCTGAGGCACAACCAGGCTATCAAGAGCCACTGGAAAAATCAAGGGAGAAACTGACCACATACAGGCAGGATCCAGAGTCACAGAGGGTGAGGCAATGGGAGGAAGAAAGGGCAAAATCAGTGTTTATCCATGGGCTTCAGGAGAGAGAGGAAAGGACACACACTGAAAGGCAGCAGGAAGAAAGAAAGGAAATTGAGAAAATCATCACAGAAATAAGTGAAGAGATGGACGAGATTGTAAATTTTCAGAGAATAGGGGGGTACTCGAAGGGGAGAAACCGACCAATCAAGCTGATTCTCAGGACGGAAACAGTGCAGAACAGGATCCTCCAAGAGAAACCACGATTGAAATACTCGGAAGAGTACAAGAGGGTGTTCCTAGACAGAGACAGAACAAAATCAGAATGACAGCAGCTGAGGGAGAGGACAAAAAAGCGAAAGGAGCTAGGAAAAGAGACAAGGAGGGAACCAGCAGAGGTCAGTCAGAGCAGAACAGAACAGCAAGGGCAAGCACACACACAACTATTCTCAGAACCATACAACCTATCACACCATCCCAACACACACTACAATCCATACCCACAGCCTCCACCCAACACCGAGCTATAGAATCCCACAGTATGCCACCAGGTCTCCCACCCTCACAGGCCCCCCAAACCACAGTGTTGGAAAGGAAACTGAAGGTATGGTACACAAACGCTGATGGAATAACAAATAAGTGGGAGGAGTGGCATGAAAGAGTCAAAGAAGCATCACCGGACATCATAGCTCTCACAGAAACCAAGCTTACAGGTATGATAATAGATGCCATCTTTCCAACGGGATACCAAATCCTGAGGAAAGACAGAGGGAACAGGGGGGGGTGGAGGAGTGGCGTTGCTGATCAAAAATCGCTGGAATTTTGATGAGCTGGAGAGAGGAGACAGCGGAGAAGAAAGTGATTACATAGTGGGAACACTTCACTCTGGAGGTCCCAAGGTGGTAATAGCAGTGATGTATAACCCACCACAGAACAGCAGGAGGCCAAGGCAAGAGTACAACGAGAGCAATAGAGCGATGGTTGACACACTGGCTAGAGTGGCCAGAAGAGCTCAAGCATGCAGGGCAAAGCTCCTGATCATGGGTGACTTTAACCACAAGGAGATCGATTGGGAGAACTTGGACCCACATGGGGGCCAAGATACATGGAGGGCTAAGATGATGGAGGTGGTACTGGAAAACTTCATGTGCCAACACGTAAGGGACACTACAAGAGAGAGAGGAGAGGATGAACCAGCAAGGCTGGACTTAGTATTCACCTTGAGTAATGCAGATATCGAGGACATCACATATGAAAGACCCCTTGGGGCCAGTGACCATGTGGTTTTAAGCTTCGAATACACAGTAGAGCTACAAGTGGAGGGAGAAGCAGGAAGGCCAGGACGAATGAAGCCAAACTACAAGAAAGGGGACTACACAGGAATGAGGAACTACCTGAACGGGGTTCAGTGGGACATAGAACTGGCAGGGAAGCCAGTTAATGAGATGATGGAATATGTAGCAACAAAATGCAAGGAGGCTGAGGAGAGGTTTGTACCCAAGGGTAACAGGATTAATGAAAAAGGCAGGATGAGCCCATGGTTTACCCAAAGGCGCAGGGACGCAAAAACCAAGTGTGCTAGGGAATGGAAGAAATATAGAAGGCAAAGGACCCAGGAGAACAAGGAGAACAGTCGTAGAGCCAGAAACGAATATGCACAGATAAGAAGGGAGGCCCAAAGACAATATGAAAATGACATAGCAGCGAAAGCCAAATCTGACCCGAAACTGTTGTACAGCCACATCAGGAGGAAAACAACAGTTAAGGTCCAGGTAATCAGGCTAAGGAAGGAAGGAGGAGAGACAACAAGAAATGACCGTGAAGTATGTGAAGAACTCAACAAGAGATTCAAAGAAGTGTTCACAGAGGAGACAGAAGGGACTCCAGAAAGACGGAGAGGTGGGGCACGCCACCAAGTGCTGGACACAGTGCACACAACCGAGGAAGAAGTGAAGAGGCTTCTGAGTGAGCTAGATACCTCAAAGGCAATGGGGCCAGATAACATCTCCCCATGGGTATTGAGAGAGGGAGCAGAGGCGCTATGTGTACCCCTAACAACAATATTCAATACATCTATCGAAACAGGGAGATTGCCTGAGGCATGGAAGACAGCAAATGTAGTCCCAATCTTTAAAAAAGGAGACAGACATGAAGCATTAAACTACAGACCAGTGTCACTGACATGTATAGTATGCAAAATCATGGAGAAGATTATCAGGAGAAGAGTGGTGGAACACCTAGAAAGGAATGATCTCATCAACAGCAGCCAACATGGTTTCAGGGACGGGAAATCCTGTGTCACAAACCTACTGGAGTTCTATGACATGGTGACAGCAGTAAGACAAGAGAGAGAGGGGTGGGTGGATTGCATTTTCTTGGACTGCAAGAAGGCGTTTGACACAGTTCCACACAAGAGATTGGTGCAAAAACTGGAGGACCAAGCAGGGATAACAGGGAAGGCACTACAATGGATCAGGGAATACTTGTCAGGAAGACAGCAGCGAGTCATGGTACGTGGCGAGGTGTCAGAGTGGGCACCAGTGACCAGCGGGGTCCCGCAGGGGTCAGTCCTAGGACCAGTGCTGTTTCTGGTATTTGTGAACGACATGACGAAAGGAATAGACTCTGAGGTGTCCCTGTTTGCAGATGACGTGAAGTTGATGAAAAGAATTCACTCGATCGAAGACCAGGCAGAACTACAAAGGGATCTGGACAGGCTGCAGACCTGGTCCAGCAATTGGCTCCTGGAGTTCAATCCCACCAAGTGCAAAGTCATGAAGATTGGGGAAGGGCAAAGAAGGCCGCAGACGGAGTACAGTCTTGGGGGTCAGAGACTACAAACCTCACTCAAGGAAAAAGATCTTTGGGTGAGTATAACACCAGGCACATCTCCTGAAGCGCACATCAACCAAATAACTGCTGCAGCATATGGGCGCCTAGCAAACCTCAGAACAGCATTCCGACATCTTAATAAGGAATCATTCAGAACCCTGTACACCGTGTACGTTAGGTCCATATTGGAGCATGCGGCACCAGTTTGGAACCCACACCTAGCCAAGCACGTGAAGAAACTAGAGAAAGTGCAAAGGTTTGCAACAAGACTAGTCCCAGAGCTAAGAGGTATGTCCTACGAGGAGAGGTTAAGGGAAATCAACCTGACGACACTGGAGGACAGGAGAGATAGGGGGGACATGATAACGACATACAAAATACTGAGAGGAATTGACAAGGTGGAAAAAGACAGGATGTTCCAGAGATTGGACACAGTAACAAGGGGACACAGTTGGAAGCTGAAGACACAGATGAATCACAGGGATGTTAGAAAGTATTTCTTCAGCCACAGAGTAGTCAGTAAGTGGAATAGATTGGGAAGCGATGTAGTGGAGGCAGGATCCATACATCGCTTTAAGCAGAGGTATGATAAAGCTCACGGCTCAGGGAGAGTGACCTAGTAGCGATCAGTGAAGAGGCGGGGCCAGGAGCTCGGACTCGACCCCCGCAACCTCAACTAGGTGAGTACAACTAGGTGAGTATACACACACACACACACACACACACACACACACACACACACACACACACACACACACACACACTCAAACACAAACACGTACATATACAGTAAGACAAAAGAGACAGATGGGTGGGTAGACTGCATTTTCATGGACTGTATGAAGCCTTTCGACACAGTTCCACACAAGAGATTGATGCAGAAGTTAGAAGATCAGACAGGTATTACAGGAAAGGCACTGAAATGGATCAGAGAATACCAGACAGGAAGGCAACAACGAGTCATGGTATGTGACGAGGTGTCAGAGTGGGCGACTGTGACGAACGGACTTCCACAAAGGTCAGTCCGTGGACCGGTGCTGTTTCTGGTACATGTGAATGACATGACGTAAGGGATTGATTCAGAAGTGTTCCTGTCTGCAAAAGATATGAAGCTAATAACGAGAATTCTCTAGGATGAGGAGCAGGCAGGACTACAAAGGGAGCTGAACAGGTTGCAAGCCTGGTCTAGCAACTGGATCCTGGAGTTTATCCCCACCAGAGAGTTCCGGGGGTCAACGCCCCCGCGGCCCGGTCTGTGACCAGGCCTCAGTGTGCAGAGTCATGAAGATTGGGGAAGGGCAGAGTAGACTGCATACAGAATAAAGGTTAGGGTGCCAAAGACTGCAAGCCTCACTCAAGAAAGAGGATCTCGGGGTGAGTATAATACCGAGCACATCTCCTGAGGCGCATATCAACCAAATAACTGCTGCAGCATATGGGAGCCTGGCAAACCTAAGAACAGCATTCCGATTTTTCTGTAAAGAATCGTTCAGGACCCTGTACACCGTGTACTTCAGGCACATATTGGAGTACGCAGCACCAATTTGGAATCTTCACCTAGCCAAACATGTAGGTAAATTAGATAAAGTGCAAAGATTTGCAATGACAGCAGTCTCAGTAAGTTTGCTGATGATACAAAGATAGGCCGTATAATTCACTCTGAGGAGGATATCAATGAACTCCAGGACGATTTGAACAAATTAATGTCTTGGTCTGAGAAATGGCAGATGAAGTTTAATGTGGATAAGTGTAAGGTACTTGCCCTTGGTAATGAAAATAACCCTCGAAGCTATAATCTAGGTGAAGTAGAGCTTGGTCATACAGAATGTGAAAAAGACTTGGGAGTCATGGTAAGTAGAAATCTAAAGCCAAGACAGCAGTGCCTCAGTGTGCGCAACAAGGCCAACAGATTACTTGGATTTATCTCAAGAAGTATAAGTAACAGAAGTCCAAAAGTTATTTTACAGCTCTATACATCACTAGTGAGGCCTCATTTAGATTATGCTGCTCAGCTAAGGGGCATATCCTGTGAGAAGAGGTTATGGGAAATCGACCCGACGACACTGCAGAATAGGAAGGCTAGGGATCACATGAAAAAGACATATAAAATACAAGGTGGATAAGGACAGTATGTTTCAGAGATGGGACATAGCAACAAGGAGTCACAACTGTAAGTTGATGAATCAAAGGAATTACAGGGATGTTAGGAAATACTTTTTCAGTCACAGAGTTGTCAGGAAGTCTAACAGCCTGGAGAGTGATGTAGTGAAGGCAGGATTCATACACAGCTTTAAGAAGAGGTATGATAAAACTCAGGGAGAGAGTGAACCTAGTAGCGACCAGTAAAGAGGCGGGGCCAGGAGCTATAATTCTACCCCTGCAACCACAATTAGGTGAGTACACACACACACATACAAACGGTGAAAACCTCTCGAAAAGAGGACCTCGGTGCGACCATAGTTCTGAGCACTTCGCCTGAGGGACACATCGACCAAATAATGACTGCAACAAACGTGAGACTGGAAAATTTAAGAGTAGCTTTCAGGATCCTCAAAAAGGAAGCATTCGAGACCCTATACACAGCATATGTCAGGACCATCTTGGAGTGTGCAGCGCCAGTATAGAGCCCACATCTGATACAACATGTTGAGAAGCTGGAAAAATGAAATGATTTCCTACGAGTGTGAGGAGTGGCTGAAGAATCTAAATCAGACAACACTACAGAACAGAAGGGCTCCTGGTGACATGTTTAGGGCGTACAAAATAAAGAGAGGTATAAAGTGGACAGAGCGAGTGTTTGAGAGGCAGATCTCAGGTACACGAGCGCACAACTGGAAGTTAAATTAAAATCACACGTGAGTCACATAAATGTCAGGAAATACTTCTTTAGCCTTAGAGTCAATCAAGGGTGGAGCACGACCTATTAACAGTGCGACGTGGTGGAAGGGCGGCACAGATCCATCTAGATCAAGATCACACAGCTTTAAGAGTAGGATCCATACATATGTATGATAGGAGAGAGAGTGAAACAGCAGAGAGCGACCAGCAGAGAGGCGGAACCAGGAGCAGGGAGTCTACCCGTGCAAAGTAGGTGAGTACACAATAACTGAATATCAACACCTGCAAACTCAATTAAGTAAACAAAAAATGTGAGAGTCACCGTCTCGTGTCAGCGAACAATAAACGTTTCCTTGCGGATGATGAGCAAGCTGGAGACTTCTTGCTGTCTCTGTGTAAAAGTCAAGAGTACTTCTTGAATTATTCAGCACTCCAGGCGATGGAAGGGTGTAAAGCACCGCGGCAGCTGACGTGTAGTGTCAGTATGTTAGCTATGTGCTGACTCTGGTCCGGAATGCTATGGGTTCTGATTTTAGAGTGGGACTTTTAACCTTGCATGAATATTGATTCAAACAAGTTATTGCAATGTTTCTACATCACTGAACATTAGCTCTTAATCTCTCTTGGCATTTTTGGACTCCCTGGGCGATCCCTGTACGGTATCCCAGTATTCAATAACCCCTGCCCCCTGTGTCTTATTCACGTTGACGACGTTCCGGGCCGTCCTGAACCAGTGTCAAAAGCGGTAACTGATAGAGAGAAAACTAGAGAATGCCAGTACTTAAGACAAAGGAGAGAGGCGAGGGAGATGGAAGCAATGGCACTGATAGTAGTGGTAATAGTAATAGCTTTAATAGAAGAGTAATAGCAGTAGTAATAGTAGATATAGCAGCAGCTGTCTTAGTAGTAGTAATGTCGTAATAATAGTAATGGTGGTACAGGTAGTAAAAGTAACAGTATAGAGAACAGTAGTGAAAAAATTAGTAATAGTAGCAGCAGTGTTAGTACAGAAGAACAGAAGAGGAGAGGAGCACTGTAGGTCTACTGGCCATCAAGCAGACTGAAGCCCCGTCATGATTTTTCTACCCTAAATGTGGGTTGTTTGTGGAATAGAACTAAAAGTTTGAAGCCTGCCAGAAGAAACATTATGAAATTACTGCGGTGAATGCAACAATCTTAAGTTTATTGGCTATGTTATTAAATAGCTAAATTTGTAGCTACACATCCTAAACCCCCCAAAATCATTTCGTTTATTTTATAAAATACATTAACCGTGAAAGATTTATGCTGTTCAGAACTGTATCATTTCAACCAAGAGGAAGCCCTAAACCCGCCTGGCTCATATAGCGCCAAGAGAATTAGAGGCATTCAGGTTCCAGACAGGGAAGGCAAGGATAAATTCAATTCCTTGGATCAAGAGCCCCTTTACCAGCATAAAGGCAAACTCAGGTCATTGAATACGAAACAGTACAATGCCACTTCGAAATTTGAATTGGCGAACACCAATCTTCCTCTACGTAGGATACACCATGACCGAAATTTTGAAGCCGATCAGAAGAGGCTTCCTCTAGTTATTACACGGTAACCAGTTTATTTAATAAAGTTGACAAAATAAAGTTAACACGGCTCGAAGTGAAAGCCAAACTCTCTTTTAATGAAGCCTATCAACAGTGAAAATTTGACTCCAATCAGAACAGGAAATCTCCAGTAACTTCTCTGAAACCAACGATACCAAATTGTTTACAATTTCTGTAAAATTTCAACTTTTGACCCTCACAGTGTAAACTTATAGCGTGTTATCCATCTTATAGAATGTATCAATGTTAATATTTTCAAGCTGATCCCATGAGACATTCTTTAGTTCTTGAATATAAAACAACATCACTATTTAATTAATAAAACTGGTAAATTGAGACTTATGCAGCCCATTAAAACGCGAATCTTCCTTTATTTACGAGACACCAGGAATGAAAATTTAAATCCGAGCACAGGAGTTATTTCCCCAACTCCTGCAGGGATACCAACGATTCCAAGTTTGTTTAACTAATTTATTGCGTTGACAAATTTGTTGGCACATAAACTAACCTTAATGGGTACTATCCTGTCCGGACTAAGTATCAGCCATTA